>NW_020185335.1:3721661-3729850 GCF_003031525.2 Neophocaena asiaeorientalis asiaeorientalis | reverse complement strand
GGAAACTAGTGTCCCCACCTTCTTTCCCAAGAGGTCATCCAATGATCAAAATGGATGTTACCACTCTCCCACCCCAATCTTTTCTCATAACTGTCCAGTCACGATTCAGCATCAATAGCCCTATGTAATAATAAATACTATGTTTACGAGCCATCTGAAGGTTAAAAAAATTCTAGGAAATTTTGATACCATTTTGGAAAAAAAGTCCCAACTGAATTAAAATCAGCCCCGCAAACAAAGATCAAACAATGGTCCACAGAGTCATCCAATCAACATCATTTCTGTCAATTTTCATGAGACCTCATCAGCGCTCAGAAAACACGGGTAAGAGATGCTTCGTGAGAAAGCAAGCTACAGGTGGAGTTCTCAGGACACTCCCCAACTGCGCTGAGACTAGACTCTACCCATCATGCCCTGGAAGCCAGGCGAGCAGACAGCACGTGCGCCCAGCTGCCTTCCTCTCTCCCGCCTAATCTCTTTTCAGAGGCAGCCCTGCCCGCATTCTGTCTTTAACATCTGACAGCGTGAAGGGAGGTGTCGGCTAGCTCAGGCTTGCCAGCCAAGTCTGACACTGGTTCCCCTAAGCCTTTGCTCCCACCAGTCTGTGGCAGAGACAGGGAACTCACCCGGTTCCTAGTCCTTTTCTGCCAGCCTCTCAAAATGAGGGAGGAATGAATGACAGAGCACCGAGGGGGAATTTGTCTACAATCTCCCAATTCTGTGCTGGGTGGGCTCTACCAAGCAAATGCTGCTGCAGGATCCCCCCACCCCCAATCAATGAGAGAGAGAGATCCTAATGTAGACCTCATCTTCTTTCTTCCTCTCGTCATCAGATCAGCCGAAGGTTATGTAGAGAGGTGATCAGCCAGAGCCCAGTTGCTTCCTGTCTTTCAACAAGCGTCTGGCTTAAGTGGGGGAATCCTTGCCATTCGACCGGCTGGACCAGAAACCGAATCTCCCGAGAAAAGACAAGCCTGCACCTGGTGCAGGGCCTTAACCCTGTTACCACCGGGCCAAAGGGAGGTGGTGTCAGGCAAGTGAACCAAGAGTGACCCAGGAATGCACACATGGCCATGTGCATCAAGCGTCTTCCTGGGTCAGGTTAATTGGGCACCTTGGACTTCACCCAGGTGCTTCCATTTGACTGAGAGAGCAACTGAGGAAAGGTCGGGGGCAAGCAGCTCAAGTTACAACAATTCTCTCAAGCCTCTACAGAATTTATCATGCAATACAAAGTTTTTCTCATTTTCCAAAACGGCAACCTTCTCCTTTAAGACCTGATTCTTGGGCAAGCAGGACATGTGCTCTACACGTTGCCCCAGTTCCCTCTCAGACCCTCCCTCCTATGCTGATGCGCTATTTTAGCCCTGCCCCAGTTCTGCCTGTCTCTGGGATCACCTAAAGGGAGAAGAATCAAAAGAAGCAACCAGGGTAAAGGAAGCCACGCTATGCAGGCAGGCCCTATGTCTGGGTGAGGGGCTGATGTAACTTCTCTCACCTAGGGGCGCAGGGAGTCCCACCCCCATACTCCATCCCTACCATCCAGTTCCTACTTTCCAGTGTAGATTTTTCCCTCTCACATCCTTGTTGTGCTTTGAGACTTGACTAAATGAATTTTATTAAATGGGATTTATTACAAATAAAAGGTCAAGGGGTAATACCGGATGGCTTTCTTTTACAATTCTGTACCGAATGTGTCCCCAAGAGCAGAGGCTGTATCACATTCTACACACACACACACACACACACACACACTCTCTCTCTCTCTCCCTCTATCAAAGAAATAACTGGAAACCAATGCACAATTTATCAGTTGCTGATGTCTGGTTCAGTCTCTCCTGGAAAACATTCTGGACTAGGGACAGGCCCACCAGTTCTGACTGTTGCTTCTTTCAACACCTCTCTTCTGGACTCAGCCTCTAGATTCCATTCTAGGGTCTGGGGCTCACCTGTTGCCCCAGAAGCCAATAAAATTCTCATAAGCAGGTATGAAGAGAGAGCCACACTGATACTTAAAATCAATTTAATACATTAGTGTGTGTGTGTCTGTGTGTGTATTTAACTTATCTGTTGTGTTGGTCAACTTTATGTGTCAACTTGACTGGGTCATGGTGTGTGCAGATACTTGGTTAAACATTATATCTGGGTGTGTCTGTCAGGGTGTTTCTGGATGAGATTAACATTTGAATCAGTAGACTGTGTAAAGCAGATTGCCCTCCCTAGTAATGGCATCATCCAATCTGTGGAAGACCTGAAGAGAATAAAAAGGCAGAGGAAGGGAGATTTTGAGCTCTCTGCCTGTTTGTTTGGGGACACTGGTATTCTCCTGCCCTTGGACTGGGCGGTACACCATAGGTTTTCTCCTGGTTCTCAGGCCTTCAGACTCGGGCTGGAACTAAAGCTGGTGGGCTTTCCTGGGTCTTCTGCTTGCAGACAGCAGATCACAGGACTTCTTGCTACCATAACTGCCTGAGTCAATTCCTTATAATACCAATAAATCTCTTTATCTATATCTCCTATTGGTTCTGTTTCTCTGGAGAACTTTAATACATTTGTTTATTAAAATGCCAAACATTAAAATTTAAAAGATTGACAACAACAATGTTGGTGAGGGTGTGGACCAACTGGAACTCTCATATTGTTGGAGGGAGTGTAAAAAGACACAAGCACTTTGGGAAAAGGCCTGGTACTTCCTTGTAAGACGAAACACACACCTAGCCTAACCCAAGAATTCCCATCTAAATATTACCTAAAAGATATGAAAACATATGTCCGCAAATGGATATTTATCAGAATGTTCATCACAGCCTTATTCTTAACAAGAAAACCCAGGAACAACCCAATTGATCATCAACGGAATGGATAAATAAGCTGTGGTATAATCATGGAATGCAATAGAACACTACGCAGCAATGAAAAGCACGAACTACTGATACACGGAACACGGATGAATACTAAAAACATGCTGAGTGAAGGGCATGAAAGCGCACATACAACTGGAATTGTACAAAGTTCTAGAACAGGGAAAGCTAACCTCTGGTGGAACAAATCAGACCAGTGGCTGTCTCTAGGGGGTAGCAGTTGGGGCAGAGATGGATTGAAAAAGCATTCAGAGAACCTTTTGGTGGGATGAAAACGTTCTGTGTCATGAGGAGGGTTTGGGTTACACACATGCATGCATTTGTCAAAATTCAGTGAATGTACACTTAAGATTTGAGATTTCATTGCTTGTAAATTTTACCTCAACGAGAAAAAAAGTGTAAACAAATACTGAACTATAGTTAATGACAGGCTGAATGAAGCATTTAGAGGGAGGTGTACTAATGTCTGCATTAGAACAAAATGCATCAAAAAGTAAGATGCATAAGTTAAACTTCTTTCCACTTTTCTGTATGTTTGAAATTTTCATAATAAAACACTAGAAAAGGTGTCATTTGATAATTTACTTTTTCCTTTCTCATTTTGGATGTGTTTTATTTCTTTTCTTGCCTAATTGCTATGGCTAGGACTTCCAGTACTATGTTAGATAAAAGTTTGTCTGGGTATAGGATTCTTGAGTTGCCTTCCTTTTTCCCTCAGTGGTCTGTAGATAAAATTCTACCACCCTTCAGCTTCTTGGTGTTGCAAATAGAAAATCTGATGCCAGTGTGGTTCTTTTTCCTTTGTAAATAATGTGTTTCTTTGGCCTGAAAGCTTGGAAGACTTTTCTTTGCATCCTAAGAGTTAAGAAATTTTAAGAGGACACACTTAGATGTATTTTACTTATTTCCCCTAGTGGTAAGTCAGGAGTGCCGTTCACCAAATATTTCTAGCTTTCCTCCTTCCATCTATAGGCGAGGACCATACTTGCTTCCTTTTGAAGTTAAAAGTGGAGTTGTGATTTGCGTTGGCCAATGAAATAAGAGCAGAAGTGATCTGTGCACTTCCAAGCCAACTTTTAAGTACTAGTTCATGATTTACCATGTTGAGACGAAGCCTCTATCACCTTTTGTTCCTGAATAACAACAATGAGCAGAGCCCCCTTCTCCCAGACCTATACTGGCTACTGCATTATGGGGGAAAAAAAAACTTGTTGAGTTAAACTACTGAGGTTATGGACTGTTTGCTATTACATTTTAACCTAGTCCTAGCCTGTCCTGACTGATATGCCCTTCCTTTACCTTTTTCTCCTTTTAGCACTCCTATTACTGGTATGTCAAGTGTCTTGGTTCCATCTTCTGGGTCTCTTGCCTCCTCTTCCATAACTTCTCTGTCTTAGCATTTGCTCAGAAACTCAGCCTTTCTGACTCCTCTGAGCCCCACCTGCCTCTGCTTGCTGAAAGAGGTCAATGGTTGGCATCAGAATCAAAGAGATGAGACATGCATTCTGGTCACACCTTCCCAGAATCCTCTCTGCCTGGATATCCATACTTCCCCCTTTTAAATACACATTCTCTTTGTATCAGCAACAATCCACATACCTGTCATTTTCAATGTCTATGCATTCTATAGTGATAATATATTGTGCTTAGCTATTCTGTGGGTGTTTAGATTCCCAATTTTTGCCTACTATAAAGATTCTCTCAGTAGTGATCTCTATTCTCTACTCTAAGCATGGTAGATTCCACTCCCAACAAGATTCTCTCAGTAGTGATCTCTATTCTCTACTCTAAGCATGGTAGATTCCACTCCCAACAAGATTCTCTCAGTAGTGATCTCTATTCTCTACTCTAAGCATGGTAGATTCCACTCCCAACATATTTTTGCTGTTTCTGAATTGTAGGCTGACTGGTTTGGAAGAAAGAAAATTATATTAGGAGTCAGAAGAAACAGGCTCTCCCAATCACTAAGTCAGGTGGCCTTGTACAAGCTCCTCAGCAATATTTGCATAGTGTCCTGCCTACTGTCCAATATAGTTCTAAAACCCAACCAAAGGTGGATGTGTGAGTGCTCTGTGCAGAGCAAAGCCATGTGAAATGTGATGTGGCCATTTTACTTGGCTGCATCCAGTGCAACTTGAATATACTGAGGCTTGCTGGTAAATCTGGCTATTTGAGGAAATTCACAAATTCTTCAGGCAAAGAACTGCAAAATGAGCTGACACTACACAATGTATTTTGTGGACTCTAAGATGCCATCAATTTTAACAGGCACCAGTATGACACTCCGAGAGAGAGAAAAAAGCTGTCAATTATAATTTGAACATGTGATTATATGACACATCCTGATTTTAAAGTTAAATTGTGTTTAGTTGTTAAACTGTGACATGGACATGCCTTAGAATCAATGAATATATGAAAAACACATATGTAAATATTTTAAAAATATACAGACTGAATCCCAGTCACATACTCAATACGTCTATCCTGTTCATTTACTACAAAGGAGAACAGGCTCAATGACATATCTACAGTGGGAACAAAGGGAAGAGCTGCAGGCTGTGCACATGGACGTGCGCCTGGTGACTTCAAACCCACCTGCTGCCACGGCAAGTCTGGGCTGCACTCCTGCCAGGTGGAGCCCAACACCAGCATTCCAGCCAAGAGAAGAATGGGCAAAGCGTTTGCCAGGAGCAGGAACTACAGCTACTAATTGGTCTTGTTCCCTTTGACCCTCTAACCCATTTCTTCCAGAGAGAGGCCCAGGAAGGACTGTTTAGGAGGGGGATTATGGGGAGGGGGGCAAGTAGGGACTTGATAGTCTGATGATCTGAGCCTGAGCAGGTACAAACACAAAAAAGATGGAAAGTCTCAGTGTGAGAGTGATCAAGTTCCCAGCTACTGAACAGGAAACATGAATGTCAAACAATAATCCCTTGTCACATGGCCTACCATGCTTGGGCAAGTTTAGGGGCATCCAATCATGACTCAAAAAGTCTGGATGTGGTTTCCAGATGAACATCTGGCTTTTATTTTAGAGATGTCTTAATTAAAGGATAGACTGTATGTTAAAAGAGGAAGATGGTCTAGTATCCAAAGGGCAAGCAAGAATTTCTTCAAATGCTTAAATATTAGGGATTACCTAAAGCCAGGCAATAGGATAGACAAGTCTGGCCAGGAAATGTCTAGTTACTTAGCTGGATACCATGCTTTCCTCTCAATGGCCAACCCTCCTTCATTCCAATCCCCAACACACCCATGCCCCCTGGATCCAACACCCACAGCCGCTGCTGGAGGGGGCTTTCTGGTGTTTGGGCAATGCCAGAGCACATCTTAGGAGTAGGCAGAATTCCCTAGCCTTTTCTTCACAAACTCAACAGCACTGAGTGGGGCCAAGGACCACCTTCCCTCAAAAAAGACAAAGGGAATGTAAACACCTGGGTTTTAGGCAAAGAAGGCAGTCATCTCCCCCAGCGGAGGTGGACTGCCTCCACGTTAAATACAGAAAAGGAGCCTCACTTCTCCCAATTCTAGAGGGGCATGCGGTCTGCGCAAGACACCAGTCATGCAGGTCTAGCCTCACTCACAATAGTTGCCCTCAGCAGACTTTCCCAGAGAAACAGGCCTATGCTGGGAATTGCCCTATTGCTGGCCTATATCTTTTCCAAGTCCTGGGGCCTTTTTTTTTTTAACATTTTAATTTTATTGAAATATAGTTGATTTACAATGTTGGGTTAGTTTCAGGTGTACAGCAAAATGATTGTTATACATATACATATATTCATTCTTTTTCAGATTCTTTTCTCGGGATTTCCCTGGTGGCGCAGTGGTTAAGAATCTGTCTGCCACTGCAGGGGACATGGGTTCGACCCCTGGTCCGGGATGATCCCACATGCCACAGAGCAACTAAGCCCACGCACCAAAGCTACTGAGCCCGCGCGCCACAACTACTGAAGCCCACGTGCCTAGAGCCCGTGCTCCACAACAAGAGAAGCCACTGCAATGAGAAGCCCACACACTGCAACAAAGAGCACCCCCGCTCGCCGCAACTAGAGAAAGCCATGCACAGCAACGAAGACCAAACATAGCCAAAAAAAAAAAAAAAGGCTACATTAAGAATTAAAAAAAAAAGAAGATTCTTTTCTCATATAGGTTATCACAGAATACCAGGTAGAGTTCCCTGTGCTATAAGTCGTGGGGTCTTTGTTGATATACTTAAAATTTCCAACCTTCAAGTAACTTTTTTTTTTTTTATGGTGTGTTTGTTTGGAGGTGGAGATGGAGGAGAAAAGGAGATTTAGGAAAGGGAAAAGGACAAAAAAGGAAAGTTTCACACATAATCCATACACGACCAAGAGTTTATTTCTGGGTTCCTGAAGGCATTGTCCATCCCCATGCCCATATATACGCCTGATAGAGATTCTTCACTGACAAGAAGGAAAACACTTGAACACGCTATTAGATCATGTTCAGCCAGTATCTAACTCACCAGGTGCATGGACATGACACACATCTAAGTGACTGCTCATACTAAAAAATGCCATTTTCCTAGCACTGCAGAACTTGCACCTGTTCATGCCGACAGCCCTGGCCTTCGTGTCACCGGAGGTCTGCTAGAAGGCTCCACCACAGCTCCCAATATAATCTCAGGATGCAGAACACGTGCTGCTGTATTCACTCCATAAAAACTATCAGCTCTGGCTTGGGCCCTGGCATGCAGCAACACTGCAGGCTGAGCTTGGTTATGTTATTTAGCAAAATGAACACTGGCTGGCTTCTTGCCTGGACCTAGACCTGGTCCCTTCTCAGCAGGGCATCCTCTGGAGGAAGGAACTCAGAGGATACGGTCCTGTCGGCCACAACTGTGCTTTGAAATGGCACCTAGGGCTTCCCTGGTGGCACAGTGGTTGAGAGTCCGCCTGCCGATGCAGGGGACACGGGTTCGTGCCCCGGTCCGGGAAGATCCCACGTGACACGGAGCGGCTGGGCCCGTGAGCCATGGCCGCTGAGCCTGCGTGTCCGGAGCGCTCTGCAACGGGAGAGGCCACAACAGTGAGAGGCCCGCGTACCGCAAAAAAAAAAAAAAAAAAAAAAAACCTTGGAGACATTACCGATTGTTTTATTCATTTAATACCCTATATTCATTTTGTAAGGAAATCCCAATGCCTCTACCTTCAAAATATATCTTGCAGAGACCATCAAAATGGCAGAGGAGTAAAAACTAGAGATCACCTTCCTCCCCACAAATACATCAGAAATACATCTACATGTGGAACAACTCCTACAGAATGCCTACTGAATGCTGGCAGAAGACCTCAGACTTCCCAAAAG
>NW_020185335.1:3705610-3721630 GCF_003031525.2 Neophocaena asiaeorientalis asiaeorientalis | reverse complement strand
CCGAAAAAAAAAAAAAAAAAAAAAAAGACACCTGAAGAGGCAGAAGCCAAGAGAACAGAATGGGCTTGTTCTGAGGGCTCAAGAGCAGTGGAGTGATCAATCCTATGAAAGAGAACTGTCAGGGTAAGAGAAGACCTTCACGCTTCAGTGTTTGCTTTTCTGTCAACCACAGCTTTGAGTACCACAGAGAAAGAGACGGGGAGACCCTAGAGAGCTATGAGGTACTGACCAGTGAGTTTAAAAAGTATTTCCCGTGGACCCTCCAGACACAAAGCATGGGCAAGAAGGGTCATCGATTCTAAGCTCCCTGAAACAGTAATGACTTCTATCAAGACATGGAAAGTGCGCTATTATACTAGACTGGTTCAGACTACTTGGGAGCCTGGGAGACAAAAATGGGAGCGGGGGAGCAAGGAGGGCAGAGGAAGAGATTTCAACGTGGTAGCAAGAACGCGGCACTACCTCCTAAATCTTTACTCCTAATAGTTCCAAGGTTAAAAAAAGTCTGGGATCTCCTAATGGTACATAGTCTGGCTGGCTGGCAAGCAAAATATTAGTAATATGCTGTTAACATGAAAACCAAGTACATGTTAGTGGACAAAATAGTAAGCCACTAAGCAGTCTCTGTCCTGGACCTTACACATGTATGTTTATGGGGAATGGGAAGGCCATGCCAACTGGGAATTAAATTCTTTCTTTACTTTGCTATTTTGCCTCGATGACTATGTTTACATAGGTTTTGACATTCCCTTATTTCGTCAAGTCAGCACATCGACTTCCCCAAATATTGGCATTAAGAACCTAAATATTGACAAGTATCACTAACTGAAATCTATGGAAGACAGGAGAACTAAAACACAAGCAGCCAAACAGAATGGAACGAGGTGGACAGTAGTCAGAAGTCCAGTATTCAAGCCATGAATTCTGGGGCCAAGGGGAATTGGCCTAACCTCTCTGACCTTGCACTTTTCCCTGTAAAACAGGAATCATTTTACCAACCTAGCCACTAAATGAGAACATATGTGTAAAGAGGTATAGAAATGTCTGGTTAGCAGAATAATGGTCCCCCAAAGGTGCCCACATCCGTATCCCTGGAAGCTGCAAATGCTATCTTGTATGGTGAAAAGGGCTTTGCAGATGTGATAAATTACGGATTTTAAAATGGGAGACTATCCTGGATCACTGAGGTGGGCCCAGTGGAATCACAAGGCTCTTTATAAGGGAAAGGAGACAGAGCCAGGGAAGCAGATGCCAGAGAGAGATTTGAAAATGCTGGCTGCCGGCTTTGAAGACGGATGAAGGGGCCATGAACCAAGGAAAGCCGGCGGCCTCTAGGAGCTGGAAAAGGCAAGGGAGTGGGTCCTCCTCTGGAACCTCCACAAGAAATGCAATCCTGGCAACACCTTGACCATTTCAGAATTTCACCTCCAGAAACTTAAGAGAATAAATTTGTGTTGTGATAATTTGTTACACCAGTAACAGGAAACCAATGCAAAATATAATAGGAGAGGGGGCTTCCCTGGTGGCACAGTGGTTGAGAGTCCGCCTGCCGATGCAGGGGACACGGGTTCGTGCCCCAGTCCGGGAAGATCCCACATGCCGCGGAGTGGCTAGGCCCGTGAGCCATGGCCGCTGAGCCTGAGCGTCCGGAGCCTGTGCTCCGCAGCGGGAGAGGCCACAATAGTGAGAGGCCCGCGTACCGCAAAAAAAAAAAAAATATATAATAGGAGATGTGGTTATTTTCCTAAAGGATAGACTTTTTTTGTTGTTGTTGGCTGTACTGGGTCTTCGTTGCTGCGAGTGGGGGCTACTCTTCGTTGCGGTGCACGGGCTTCTCATTGCGGTGGCTTCTCTTGTTGCGGGGAACGGGCTCTAGGTGTGCAGGCTTCAGTAGTTGTGGCACGTGGGCTCAATAGTTGTGGCTCGCAGGTTTAAGAGCACAGGCTCAGTAGTTGTGGTGCACGGGCATAGCTGCTCCGTGGCATGTGGGATCTTCCCAGACCAGGGCTCGAACCCATGTTCCCTGCATAAGGCAGGCATATCCTTAACCACTGCACCTCCAGGTAAGCCCCAAGGATCAACTTTTTAAAGGCGGAAGTTACTGGGGTTCCTGGCTCTACCGAAAATTACCAAAGCATGGCATCCTCTCTTGGTGCATCACTGACAAGTGTACAGCTAGGTATGTGCCACACTCAAGTTGGATGAGCAACTAAGTGAGTCAGTCTGCCTGTTCACTCATTTTTATTCCAGTTAATATTAAGTGGTAAGGAAACAAGCCAAGACATTAAATATAATTTCTCCCCTCAAGGAACTGATGATCTAGAGAAGAAGAGAGAAGATAAGGCCTCAGGGCTCTCATTTTTTCCGCCATTTTCAGAGCCTTAAGTGACTGATGGTGTAGGGAATGTATCCGACACGCAGCCTCATGACTGGACGCTCCTGGAACAGACGTCAGAGGATCCATCAGCCTCCTGAAATAACATGCCAGGTTCTGCTGATAGCTGTGTTTTTCTCAGGAATAAATCTGTAGATTCAGATTTAAAACCCAAAAGTTCAGAACCATTTGGAAAACGAGAAAGATTGTAAATAGAAGATGAAAGCATGTTAAAACAGATATTTGAGGACAGTCCGAACATTTGTGACTTACTTTTAGCCTGGAGAAGAGGGAACTCCAAGGGAAACAGGAAACTGAACCAGGGCCTCCTCTCCCTCATGATCAGGGTCACTTAATATTTGCTAAAGCATACCAGAGGACCATTTACAACAAGTTCCATTAGATGCATTTTCCCTCTCTACTGAGTCAGCATGCATGCAGTGGTCCCCGTCTTACACAATACTCTCAATCCCACCCCTACTTTTAACAACTGTCCCATTTACAATGAAAAGCACCTTCGAAGAGCTGTCTGCAATGGCCTTCTTCACTCCCTCTCCTTCCATTCCCTCTTGAACTACTCCAATCCCCCAAATTGTTCTTACCAAGGTTACCAATGACTTCCACATGGTGGTATCTGAAAGTCAATTCTCCAGTAATCAGCAGCATCTGAGAAGGGTGACCCTCCTCCTCTCCTGGCTCCCCCCATGTTGCTGCGCTTGCTTTTTGGTCCCCCATAAAGACTCTCTGACATCTGCCCATTCCTGCTCACCTTCCTAGACAACCACCTAAAACAGCCACCACTCTTAACCCACTCCCCCTTCAGTTCACTTTTTCTTCTTAGCACTCACCACCGCTGCACCTGCTGGCACTCCCACTACAATATAAGCCCCCTGAAGGCAGTCTTTTTCTTTCACTGCTGTGTCCCTAGAGTGTGGCAGATGATAGGCTGGCTCTCGAAAACATCTGTTGGATGAATAAATACCGTACTTTGTGGAACTGTGTGAAAAAGGTCTAGCTGTATAACCGGAAAGAGAGAACAAATTAAGGGGATGTCAGGCTGTTTGAGTCCATTCCCAGCAGAGGTTACCCTCTACCACTCAAGGCTCCAGCAACTGCTATACCACAGTGAGGGTTAAGTGGGATCATGTCGGTTAAAACGCCACTGCAGTCATGCTGCTTCCTGCCCAACCCCGTGGTCCTGATGAGAGTGTGGAAAATAATCACACGTGCATGTGCACAGACTGCAGGCACCCCTGCCACCAGCACTGGGGTGTGGAGCGGATGTGGTGCTTCGGTTGCCACCTGGGCAGGCCTTGAAAGTTCTGGGGACATGAAAAAGGGCTGACCTTTTTTCCTGCCCCCAAACCAAGTCATGTTGAGCTAGAATACCCTCAAGTTTCTCATTCCTCCTACCAACAACAGCAAGCAGGGCCCCCCCTCCCCATCCTGCCCCCGAAGGGCAGTGCCCAGAGGTGGTGGAAGAGCAGCACGGGGTGACCTGGGCTTTCTACCCCAGGTAGGGGCTGCCTAGGAACCCAATAGCCATTTCCTGTATAGGAGGGCTTCTGAATGCTTCAGCAGTCTGACAGATACACTGCCTTTTTTGCGGTATGTGGGCCTCTCACTGTTGTGGCCTCTCCTGTTGCGGAGCGCAGGCTCTGGACGCGCAGGCTCAGTGGCCATGGCTCACGGGCCCAGCCGCTCCGCGGCATGTGGGATCCTCCCGGACCAGGGCACGAACCCGCGTCCCCTGCATCGGCAGGCGGACTCTCAACCACTGTGCCACCAGGGAAGCCCTACACTGCCTTTTATAAAGTCTTTTTATTATGGAAAATTTCAGACATACAAAAAATAGGATATAATGAGCTCCCAGGTACTCATCACCCAGGTTTAACAGTGATCAACTCAGGGTCAATTCTGTCTCATTTTCCCCTGAGATGTCCTTGTCTTGGTTTGCGGGGACAATCATGGTTTAAACTTGCCCTGGTGTAATTAAAAGCCCTCTCTTTCAGGATGAACCGGTTTGCTGGGCAGAAATTGAGACACAGATGTGGAGAACAAACATATGGACACCAAGGGGGGAAAGCTGCGGGGGTGGGGTGGGATGAATCGGGAGATTGGGACTGACATGTAGACACTAATATGTATAAAATGGATAACTAATAAGAATGTCTGTATAAAAAAAAATAAAATAAAATTCAAAAAAAGCCCCCTCTTTCAGTCTCAAACATGCCTGGGATTGGACAACAAATCATATGGTCACCTGATCTTTACCTCACCCACTACCCCCAACACCTGGATCATTCTGAAGCCAATTACAGACAATAAGTTTATCCATAAATATTTCACCATGTGAAAGGTTTTAATACAGCTCAGTACTCTTTAGACACCAACTCACGGACCACTGTGCTCTCTCCTCTCAACACTCTTGCTGGAGGCTTTCGTGTCTCACAAGTGGCGAGCCGAGAAGGGGGAAGAGGTATGGGCCCCCCGAAAGGCTCTGTGCTGTATGCCCTTGTACTTGGGCCCTCCACACCCACTTTGTGGCCTGACGGCATGACTGCAGCTCATGGACTGGGCTGCCAAGCACATGGAAAAGTCAAACGTGTGCTTATGCCGGCCCAACTCCGTTGTACGGCCTCCTTCCACTACACCGTGCTGCCTCCATACAAGAGGTCTAGAAACAGCCATGGACAACAGGACGCCAGAACAACCGTCAGCAGTCGCAGATCATTTTGTATGTGGACACGAAAGGAGCAGAGTGAGTCTGAACTATTCAGAGTGAAGAAACTCAAACTTCAAACTGACCCACAAGAGACTAAGCCCCAACCTTTGTCTCTTCTCTGGACGGTATCACTGCAAGACTCCAGAGCTAGGCTAAAAGCTATAGCAGCCTAAGCAACATACCTTCCCAGCACTTAGGAGAAAATGGAGAGAAATGGGATACAATCACCTCTTTTGAATCCCCAGAAGAAATGATCGTAGAAAGTTCACTGGTCTATGATCCCGCAAGCCCACTTCTGGTATGCTTCCCTGAGAAATCCTCCCACAGGCCAATCAGAAAGCAGCAGAGGAAGTTCACTGCAGCACAGAGCGGGGTAGCAGTGAGCTGCAGGCAGCCCGGATGAGGAACGGGAATGGGTAAGTGCCACGTGGAGCCTGTACACTGTGAAGTGGTGCGCAGCAGACACCAGCAATGGACTAAACACGCACACAGGAGAGATATGAACACAGTGCCAAGTAAAGATACACAAAGGATCTGGAGCACCAAGCCAGGTAAGTTAAAGATGTGTGTACGTGATCAACAAAAATTCAAATCCAAAAACTCCACATATGCACACAAAGCAACAATTCCTAATACACCAATAAGAGAATATATATCGAGCACATTTGCATGGTTGGCTACAGAGGGGAGGGGAATGGAGAAGACGAAGAAATGCGAGGAAATCAATGTAGAGGTGACTAAAACCAAGAGAACAGCCTTACCCAGACCAAGGACAATATGCCACAAATTGAGCAACAGCGTTAACTCAACCCTCTGCACCAGAGGGAGGTTTAAAAATAAAGAAAAAAAAGGAAAGGAAAGGGAAAAGAAAGCTCATTATTGCAAAAGCCAGCAAATGATCAACTTGTGAAAGGAAGCCTGGTCCCAATTTTTTTAAAATTAATTAATTAATTTTTGGCTGTGTTGGGTCTTTGTTGCTGCGTGTGGGCTTTCTCTAGTTGCGGCGAGCAGGGTCTACTCTTCATTGTGGTGCACGGGCTTCTCGTTGCAGTGGCTGCTCTTGTTGCGGAGCACGGGCTCTAGGCACATGGGCTTCAGTAGTTGTGGCACATGGACTCAGTAGTTGTGGCTCACGGGCTTAGTTGCTCTGTGGCATGTGGGATCTTCCCAGACCAGGGCTCGAACCCGTGTTCCCTGCACTGGCAGGCGGATTCTCAACCACTGCGCCACCAGGGAAGTCCTCTGGTCTCAATTTTTAAAATGCCATCTTTCACCCACTAGATAACTGGTTGACAAATGGTCCAGGATTGGGGAGGGAGAGAGCAGAGGGACTGTAAAAGGAGGCCTCACTCCTCGCTGCTGGCACACGGGAAGGGTATGAAGAATGGCAGCACCTGGGCTTCATCACTGGGCCAACAAGGTCCCTGCATCTCAGAGGTGAAGGCAGGAGTTCCATCCACTGCAATGCCTCCTCTCAGTGTGGGCCTGGGACTGCTGGTCCCAAAGGCATCAGCTTCCAGTTGGATGACTCATGCCAGAGCTCTGTTTACATTTTTTACCTGCAAAAGGATGGGGGGTTGATAGGACAATCTAAAGCTAAAACTGCTCTCTGCTCTACTTGGTGCTTTTGTGTGAGTGCATGTGTGACAACATAGCTAATCCTATGTGTTAAACTGTTAATGCTCTATGCATAGGCCACTGTCTCTAGTGGGTGGACATTGGAGGATGAATCTATTTTCTACAGTTAGGGGGCTGCTCAGTCATTCAGGCCAGAAGTCATGTGAATGGAGAGAAGCAGGCCTGGGCCAGGCTATGCTGCCAACCCCTGGTAAACATTAAGGTCCCCTGTGCTACTGGGACCTCTGGGCTGGCTGCCCAATGGGCCATCTGGTGGATTCAGGATCCAGAAAGGACCTCTGGTCGACTCAACTCTGAACAATTGTTTATCTTGATTACCTATTTTTTTGGTGTCTCCTTACACGTTGTGCCCAATCCTGGTGGAAAAGTATATGGATTAAAAACATCTCGGGGGACTTCCCTGGTGGCGTAGTGGTTAAGAATCCGCCTGCCAATGCAGGGGACACAGGTTCGAGCCCTGGTCAGGGAAGATCCCACATGCCGCGGAGCAACTAAGCCCGTGCACCACAACTACTGAGCCTGAGCTCTAGAGCCCACAAGCCACAACTACTGAGCCTGTGTGCCACAACTAGTGAGCCCATGTGCCACAACTACTGAAGCCTGTGCACCTAGAGCCCGTGCTCCACAAGAGAAGCCACTGCAGTGAGAAGCCCGCGCACCGCAATGAAGAGTAGCCCCAGCTCGCTGCAACTAGAGAAAGCCTGCGCACAGCAACAAAGACCCAATGCAACCAGAAACAAACAAACAAACAATAAATAAATAAATAAAAAACAAAACAAAACATCTCGGGGACCTCCCTGGTGGTCCAGTGGTTAAGACTCCGTACTTCCAGGGCAGAGGGCACAGGTCTGATCCCTGGTTGGGAACTAAGATCCCACATGCCGTGTGGTGTGGCCCAAAAAAGAAAGAGAAAGATTTCTAATGGATTAATTCTCTTGGATTTTTTTATCCTAGAAGTGAGAGGAATGAGTGCAAAAGTACTTAACAATGATGATCAAGTTTCTGGCTTCAGAAATTGAGTAGATAGTGGTTCTCATGGACATACGAATCCTTGAAGGAGGATGGCTCATAGAAAGGGAGCGCAGGGATAAAGACGATGGTTCAGTTTGGGACATATCACGTTTGGGGAATGTGAGGGAAATGGAAATAGAGCTATCTGGTGTATCTGCTGTAAGGAACTGAGGCCCAGAGAGAAGATTTGGACTGGAGATATGGATTAGCCTAGAAACAGTTTTTTTAAAAAAAGGCAAAAAAAGCCATGGGAACAGATAAGCCCAGTCCAGGAGAACGTATGAGGATCCAAGCCTGAGCCTTGAGGGAAAATAACACTTAAGGGACTGCACCTAAACACGTGTGCAGATATGGTGGATACGAGAAGTAAAAGGGAGCAGCTAAGAATATTTAGAGTACATATCCCTGGGGTCCAGAACAAAAAATAAAAACACAAATTAAGTTCTCCGACTGTAGACATCTATCTGTAAAGCAACTCTTCTTGCCTTCTTTCTTTTTTATTTCCCCCCCTTTCTCTGGCCCCATTGGTCCTCCTCAGGCATCAGCTTGATTCCATACACTTGCTGAATGAAACCAGGGAGGAGGGAGTGGACCCCCACGTTTCTTGAGTGCACTCAAAATAACTTGGTAAGGGAGCTTCAGGTCCGTTTCACAGAAGAGGAAAAAGGGTCAGACAAGTAAGGAAATAGATACAAGGTGAAAAGGGAAGTGTGTTCTTACAGCCTTAGCTACCAGGGCCAACTCCTAAACTTGGATGAGGGAGATTACATTTCAAGCCCTGGAGGGAGGCAGGATACAGGGCTGGAGATGTGGACCTTGCTGTACAGACTCCAGACCCTAGAACAATCCTGGGCCTCCATTCACGGCCTCGGCTGGTATTGGAGACCCTCGCACACACCTGGGGCTCTCTTCCTCCAGAGGTCACACTCCAGAACTAGATCACTGGGTCTTTAGCTTTTTGGGCTGACAAATGTTTGAGTTTGGCTTTAATAGGCAAAATCAATCAACCAGATCAACCATAAAAAAGGAACAGAGGGTATGGATTAGAACCCAACTTGGCCTCCTGAGAAAGGAATTCGTCACAGGAGTGCGGCTGCCCCACTGCCTGCTCTCCACACAGACTGAGACCCCCGCCCTGGCCTGGCAAGCCACCTTCTTTCTTTCCACTGCTGGGGATGGCGTAATGCTTGTGGATTTTCTTCCCCAATCACTTAAGCATATTACAAAATGTTCGCCAATTCTAACTGCCACCTTCCTCCAGCTGAAGGCTTTCCCAGTGTGCTGCCCTCTCGGGGAAAGCTGGCACTGAACTCTAAACTCTGAGGCCAGTTTTATGTGACAGAAAAGGGTTTTATTTTTAAAATATATTTCTGGATTAAAATATTTATATCTTAAGGCTTTTTTTTCTTTACATCTACACTATTTTGAGATCTACTTTTTCATTTTAAAATGCATTTTCTTCCATGGAAATGATATAATCTCCCTCATTTCTTTTAAGAAACGGTTATGTAGGACCCTACTGTATGGAGCCAGAATTTATTTAGCTAATTTCCTACAGCTAGACATTTAGCAGTGTCCTCAGTTTTTCAGTAACAGAAACCACGCTGCGTCTTGGCAGCACCTGAGCATCTTGGGCACTTGTCCAGTTTCATCCTTGGGTGAATTTCACAAAGTAAAACTGCTTAGTTAAGGCACAGATACTTTACAACCACCACCAGTACAAAAGGGGAAAAGGACAGGTCCCCACTTCAACTCCCCAGAGGTAATTATTGATAATTATCTTACATTTTGACACCTTGCAGATGGCTTTATTCTACCCTCACGTGTCTGTGAGCGGAGGCTGGCTGACTGGTTTCACTGCAAGACATCAGGCTGCTCCTCCGAGACCTCTGTTTCAATCTTCCGGTGTGCCGGCTGATTGGATCATGCTGCACAGTTTACGGCACACTGGTCTGAGCGAGGCCTTTCTCTTGCATCCTTTCATCCCCAGGGGTCACTCCATCCTCCTCCCTGCAGACCCTCTCCCCTGGGAGCGACCATTTAAATCTACTTTACGTGCATCCTCTGGTTTATAGGTGTGCTTGCAAAATGTGGGTGGTTATTCTGGCCTATGTGACTTTCTTAATTTTTTTTTCCTCTTTATCCTTCCCATCAGCAAACAAATACGCTAATATTTCTCTAGTTTTGGAAAAATGACTTCTCTTAACTCCGCTTCACCTGACAGCTATCTCGCCGTTTCTCTGCATGGCTTTGTATCAAAAACTCCTCCAAAAGGTTCTCTATACTCGATAACGCCTTTCTTCCCTCTCACCCTAAACCCACTCCAATCAGATGTTTTTCCCTTTACCACTCCATCAAAACTGCTTTGTCAAGGGCACCACTGGCACCCACGCTGCCACACCTAACAGTCACCTTTCGGTCCTCGTCTACCTGAGCTCTCACAGGAGCAGGGCCAGGTCATCTCTCCCTTCTCGGTGACTCATTGTCTTCACTTGGCTTCTAAACTGTGCTCCTTTGGTTGTCCTCTCACCCCACTGGTTGCTCTGTCTCCTTTTCTGTTTCTTCCTCTTCCTCCCAACCAATAATAATGGTCTATGCTTCAAGGCTCAGTCCTGACACCCCATTATTCTCTTTCTACATCCTCTCCCTTCTGAGTCTCAAAGCTTTAAACACCATCTGTGTTTTTTTTTTGCCTTATTTGTGCTTTACAAAGTTCCTCCTTGCTCCTGTGACACAAAGATACTCTGCACTTTTCCCTACTTTTTTATAATCCCTTATCTGCAAACCTCAGGGCTAGAGGAGTTTTGGAATTCAGATGGTTCCAGACTTAAGAAAGGTGATGTCATGTAATACTCCTAAGTAACGTCTAGGACAGCACATATTATACACATTAATAATTTTGAAGTGACCCACCAAGGAAATAATTGATTTAGGTAAGGATCACCAATGGATAATAAAACCATTAGATATTATCATCAGAACACTAAAATAATTTGGTTGTTGGAGAACAGGATATTTGCAAGTCACCAATGAATCTCCCTGTAAGTAACCTGCTAACTGCAAAGAGAAAAAAAAAGTACTTTTACAAGGCAAAGATCTGGCAGTCACCATCTTAACCAAATTATCAAACTTAACAGAACTATGGTGGAAAAACCTGACATTCATTACGTGCTTCCTTATGTCATACAATATGAAGTACATAGCAACAACACCTATATTCTTGTCAAAAATGTTTAAACTGAAACTAATCCAGACCTCGCCTTCAGCTGACAAAGAAATACAAAGGATAGTATCTAGAGAAACAGGTTAAATGACACCATGAGAAAACAATCAGACAAATCCAGAATGAGGGACATTCTATAAGTCGGTTGGTTCTGGTCGTCACAAGAAGTCAATGTCTCTCTCTCTCTCACACACACACACACACACACACACACACACACACACACACACAGTTCTGGATCAAGAGAAATGAAAGAGACATACCAACCAAATACAATGTATGAACCTTGGCTGGATCTTAGTTCAATAAAACTATATAAAAATGTATATTTTGGGTCTCTTTAAGGCCAAATATCCCTCAAATTAGAATCACTCTAAGGTCCGAAAAGAGAGAGAATGAGTTAGGACCAGGAAGAGGATTCAGTTGTTTTCCCAACACGCTATAGCAGGAGGAAGGCTCCCTTCAGAAGGAATCGATGATTCCTTGCTTCATGTCCGTATAGTATTGTTTCTGCCCGTATTATGGCACTTACTGCAGCCTGTCCTGCGTCATATTTTTTTGTGTATGTTTGTTTCTCCCACACTAGATTGTTCCCAAGGACAGCGAACACATCTATTTTTGTATTTTTCATAGTGACTTACAACAGTAGGTGTTCAATAATGTTCACTAAACATTAGTCAATGAACAGTAAACAAATAATGTTCAAATGCTCAAGAAACGTGTTGAGTGGGGAAAAACATTTTGGGGATAATCGGGGAAGTCTGAATATGGGTATTAGATGATACTATGGAATTATTGTTAACTTTTTAAAATGTGACTATTATGATTCTGTAGGAAAATGTCCTTTTCCTTAGGAAATACCTATTCTTAGCAGTATATACAGATAAAGTATCACAATGTTTGC
The DNA here is from genome assembly GCF_003031525.2 of Neophocaena asiaeorientalis asiaeorientalis. Classification (NCBI taxonomy): domain Eukaryota; kingdom Metazoa; phylum Chordata; class Mammalia; order Artiodactyla; family Phocoenidae; genus Neophocaena; species Neophocaena asiaeorientalis. The sequence goes on along the minus strand of NW_020185335.1, from coordinate 3,709,755 downwards.
AACGTTTCAAATGGTTCAGCAAAAAAAGAAAAAATATATACATATACACATATATAGATAAAGCAAATACAGAAAATTGATAAGCATTGAGTTCAGGTAGTAGACATACAGGTGCCCACTGGACTATCCTTTTAACTTTTCTGAATGTTTGAAAGTTTTCATAACAACAGTTTGAAAAAACACTGCAGTGAAATATGTGACATTCACATTAGGCAGGATAAATAAATGATTCTAAAGAGCCTCACCTCAACTCAACTTTTGCTGCCATGTGGGTTATCAAAGAGCTTTTGGTTTTCAGAGCTTTCTGCATTTCACATTTGTGAATAAGGGATACTGGGCCGCTATTAATTTTGTGGTGTTACCACTTTCATTTAGGCCTTTAATTCTTCCAGAATCTACCATTGTATGGGATATTACGTGGTGATCTGGTTTATGTTTTTCCATCTAGTAAGTCAATTTTCCCAACACTATCTACTGAGCAATCCATCCTTTCCTCATTGATTTGTGGTACCTTTTTTTATAGTATATTAAGTTCTTATATATGGGTCTATTTCTGAGATCTTTATCCTATTCCGTTTTTGTCTATTACCTGTTCTTGCATAGATACCATACTGCTTTTAGTACGATGGCTTGGTAGCTTACAGTATCTGGTGCAAAAGTCCCCTTTTTCCTTACAAAAGTTGGCTTTGTTATTTCAAATGCATTTAAGAATAAAAGTTCTTCCCCCAAAAATCCAGTTATAATTCTGAATGGAACTGCAATTGGGGCAGACTGTTTTCCAAAGACGTTTGCACCAGTACATGTTTCATCCCACATGCTCTTTTTACAATGATATTAACATTCTTCTATTGATATATGGAGTCTATGTTCCCTTCCCTTCTACCTAGAGTGACCTTCACAACCTGCCTGAATCAATAATGTGCAGAGGTGATGCTACGTGACTTCCAAGGCTGCATCCAAAAAGGCTTCCCCCTGGTTCTCTCTTAGGACAAGGGATGTGGGGGCCCTGAGCCAACGTGTAAGAAGTCCAGCTACCCTGAAGGCACCATGCTGGGGAGATCAAGCAGAAAGCTTGCACATAAACAGAGATGCCCACGGATCCCCAGCTGTTCAAGCCCCAACTGCTTGAGTCTTCCCAGACCAGGCACTGGCATGTGAATGAAAAGCCTTTGCAATGGTCCCATCCACAGCCATCATCTGATTGCAACCTCATGGGAGGCCCAAAAGACAAAAATGCCTGGGAGAGCTGACTACCAAAAGTTGTGAGAGAGAATGATTATTCTTGTTTTAAGCTATTATGTTTTGGAGTCATTTGTTACTCCATAGTTACTGGGATAGCACTGAGTTTATAAATCAATGTGAAAGGAAGATTATGATCTGTATAATATTAGATCTCATGCAGGAATACAGAATATCTTTCTATTTATTTGACTTTCCCATAGAGGTTCTATATATTCGTGTTTCTGTTAAGTACCAGAAATTTTATGGTTTCTTCTGTTATTATTTCTTAAATTTTGAGTTGATTATTGTAGCACAGGGAAATACAATTTAATTTGATAGCTTCATCTTGTATCTGATTATATCATGTGAAAATAAAGCGTTACCTCTTCCCTTCCAACTCCTACATTTAATTTCTTTTTCCTTCCTTAATCTGTTGATCAGGACCTCCAGTAAATGAAACAAAGTTTCTTCAATTAAATATAATGTTTGCTATAGATTTCTGTTATATAACTTCTGTAAAACTAAGGAAGTTCCTTTTATCATTATTTTATTGAGTATTTAAAACATAAAATGCTACTGAATTTATCAATTTATTTTTCTGTATCAACTGAGATCATGTTTTCCCTCCTTTTGTCTATTGATATGACAGGTTTTCTGATGCTGAACTATCCTAGTAATTTGGGGGAAAACAGTACTTGTTTGTACATGTTCCCAATACACTATTGAATTGGTTAGCTGATAATTTATTTGGGGATTTTGTTAACAGAAGTGCCAGGCAGCTTTTTCATTTGTGACCAGACATTAGTATCTACAGATCTTTCCTCTGTAGTAAGTTCAGTTTCTTCAAACACAGATCCTTCGAACTCTTGCCTCTGCTCTAGGAGTTCTGGAATTGAACAGGACGGGAAGTTTGGAGCCTCTTGGTACGGTTTGGATCTTCATCCGATCTTCCTGCCTCTGGTTTGGTACCTCACTCCCATCTTCCCTTCCTTGGTGTCTGGCCAAGTCCATAAACCCCCGCTCAGTTTCTCTAGAGACGACACCTCCCAACTGTTGCAGAGCTGGGAAAGTAGCGTCACCTGACGGAGGAGATCAGACTTCAGACTTTCACACTCTCCTTATTCAGACTTTCACACTATCTCCTTATTTTCAGGTTAATGGAGGTCTGGTTGATAATTTGTATAATGTCCATATGATGGACTATTAGACAGCCAAAATAAAAAGGTAAAACTTCTGTATACTAATTTGTCCACAAATTGAATTTAAAAAAAAAAAGGCAAGTTGCAGAACAATATGTAGAGTGTGACGCCCTTAAAAAAGAAAGAAACCCACAAGCAACTCACACATGCTTGCAGAAGCATAAGCACGGACACATGTCTGCAGACACACCCACGTTTCACAGCGGCTACCTGGTCACCCACAGACCAAGAGACTGTGACGGGAGAAGAGACACAAGCTTTTACTTTCAACACTGTATTATTTGATTTTGTGATAATGAACTCAGATTACTTTCATAATTACAAGAACCAAAGAAGATTTTTTTGTTACGTCCTCCCGCTCCCTAACCCCCACCCCAATTACCCCTGGATCTCAGTGAAAATCATAGTCGTTGAAACTGCTACTTACTAAGAAGGCAAAACCAGCGGTCTGGGCCCAGACGAACGACTCCAGCTGCAAAAACCTGGGGGCGTGGGCACAAGGTTGCTGCTTGGCACAACCAGCTCTGCAACAAGCACGGGCAGGAGCAGCGCAGAGCTTCTCCAGGCTTTCGTATCATTTCTGCTTCCCTCTTGCCCATTTTCAGCCCTGGATGCCTGCCTTTAGCATGTGTTATACTATAATTACCAAAGCAATGGGATTGGTATAGCTTCTCGCTCCATGAAAGTGCATTCCCTTCTCCCTTATTTGAAGGCACAAGAGCTACTGGGCAAGGGCCACGGCAGCAAGGCCCATCCCTCGCTAAGATAAGGTGAGAAACACCCCGTGCCTCCAGGAAGAGCAGCTGCATCATCTGAATTCACTGAACACCACACTCCCGAGTGACCAGCTCCGAGCCCCGCACACCAGCTGGTTTTCCCAGCGCCTTTCCCAGGGCCCTCCGCGGGGCACGGGAAAGGCACATGTGGTGCGAGGGAGGACGCACGGTGAGCCCAGGGCAGGGAGGCGCAGTCGGTCCTTCCAAAGAGCCACTCTGGCTCTCACTGATGCAAGACACGCCAGTGCCAAGCGCTGCAAGAATGGCCAAGAGCAGCGAGGAAAGGGCTCAGGGCTCTTACCACAGCAGCTCTGAACCTGCTCCTCATGCAGGGCTTCCATCCACCCAGGAGGTCGTTGGGGGAGGAGGAGGAAAGGAAAATGAGAGCAGTGGCCCGCATTTCCGGAGCCATGCCTGGCACGGGTACAGGGCGCTTTATTTGCACTACTGCATGTAAGCCCTTGAACCTCTGTGCGGGGCACCATGATTATTCCTACTTTACAGGTGAGGAAATCGAGGCTCAGGGAGATGAAGGTCAGACAGTTTCAAGTGACTGGAGCCGAATCGCAGCCCAGGCAGACTGACCTCAGAACAACATGGAGAACCAGATGGAGAAGTAGGATGGGGAGGGAGGAAGGAATAAAACAAGTCGACCAAAGCTCTGACCGGTTCCTCCTTTCCAATTAAGGACAGAGCAACTGAGTTTTGGTTGAAAATCAGGCCCTTAAGTGGGCTTCCCTGGTGGCGCAGTGGTTGAGAGTCTGCCTGCCGAGGCAGGTGACATGGGTTCGTGCCCCGGTCCGGGAGGATCCCACATGCTGCGGAGCGGCCAGGCCCGTGAGCCATGGCCGCTGAGCCTGCACGTCTGGAGCCTGTGCTCCGCAGCGGGAGGGGCCGCAACAGTGAGAGGCCCGCGTACCGCAAAAAAAAAAAAAAAAAAAAAAAAGCC
>NW_020185335.1:3655744-3705151 GCF_003031525.2 Neophocaena asiaeorientalis asiaeorientalis | reverse complement strand
TCCCAAAAAAAAAAAAAAAAAAAAAAATCAGGCCCTTAAGTCAAAGATTAGCCAATGTGAAACTCAAGGTAGGGGAGAAATTGTCAGGAATAATACTCCTATACTGCTTTGGGTATCTATAAGTATAAAGGAAGAACTATAAGGATAATGTTTTAACAAAAATCCTGAGCTGGGAGACAACCTCCACTCCTCCTCTAGTCCACCTGGCAGGAGGCAGACACACACAGGCAGGTCACAGCCACCTTGTTCCCACCTTTACCCTGAGGACAAAAGCCTCAGGTGAATCTTTGGGCCCAACGTTTCCTCCCCTCATTCTGATAGGAAAGGGTCCCTCCCTAACCAGATGAGCCGAGTGGCAGGGGGACAACCCCACCTCTCTGACAGCTGCAGAGCTTCAGGGCTCACAAAGTGACCTCCCAGACTTCATCATCCACTCTCAAAGCCACCAGCGCACTGTCTCCACTCATTTATTAATTCAAACATTTACAAGTACAGATCAAGATCTTTGGGCTGACATTTAAAACATACACATGAAATGCCACCATATATTTTTTCAAGTAACATAACATGAACACCGATCCAAGGAAAAGATGAACCCAGCAGGGTGGGGGTGGGAGGGGAGTCGGAGATGAAGGGGGATAAGGTAAAAGTAAAACCAAGTAGAGCCTGGCTGTCAACACCCACCCCAATCTAGGCTGGAACGTACCCCTGGCCTCCAGAAATGTGAATACCCTCACCACCACCAGGCTGGAGACTCCTTCCCGACCTCCCTGCAGGCACTCCTTGTGTATCTCCTGGCTCCAAGTGCCCAGCTTGCAGCCTGTGTGGTGGGAAAGGGACTGAGCAGGAAGCTAAAATATGAGCATTCTCATCAAGGGGTAAATCTTGACATTTCTTTTTTTTTTTTTTTGCGGTAAGCGGGCCTCTCACTGTTGTGGCCTCTCCCGTTGCGGAGCACAGGCTCTGGACGCGCAGGCTCAGCGGCCGCGGCTCACGGGCCCAGCCGCTCCACGGCACGTGGGATCTTCTCGGACCGGGGCACAAACCCATGTCCCCTGCACCTGCAGGCGGACTCTCAACCACTGCGCCACCAGGGAAGCCCTAAATCTTGACATTTCTGAGTCTCTACTTTTTCACCTGTAAAGTGAGGAGACTGGCTTATGCATCAAGATTCCTTCTAATTCTAAGGCTTATGGATTTAAAGTTAGCGATGACTGTGGGTCCCCTTCAGTTCAGGAAGGCCCTTGGTTTCTTCTGCCCCTGAAGGCTACTCCCAGGTAAACTAAAGGAGTTGGGTAGCCCCAGGCCTCACACATGGTAAATATTCTAAGATATTTTCAGAATTGATACCTCTGCTTAAAAAGAAAAAAGTTGGAAAAATTGTCCCTATTAGAAAAGGCAAGGAGGTATTTGCTATTCACACGCTGACTGTTAAACCTCTCCATGGACCAACATGCATCATCCTTCCCCCAAGCCCCCCTCACGAAGCCTCCATCACCTACAGTCACCTGAAGGAGAGATGGTCTCACAAAGAACTCAGGTGCATGCAGCCAAAGCTGCTATGAAAAGGTAAAGACATATTCCATATTTGCACTCCTTTTTACTTAGCTCTTTTAATCAACCCTTTCTGATAAATAATTCGTCTCACTTCAGCAACTGTCAATTTTAGTAAAAGGTCAAAGCATTAACCTTGAGCTGCTGTAGGAGGGAACTTCTCCAGAGGCCTTCAGAGAGGCCTAAAGAGGTTCTATGGAGGGAGCAGTATTTCCCACAAGACTAAGAAACGCATATTCCGAAGAGACATGGGGTGTCTGCCTCTGATACCCTAAACTCCCAACTGCTTCCTAATGGAACAACTACAAGGCATTACCTTCTTCTGAGATGCTCTTAAACAAATAAGGTTCTAAGCATGTTATTGTAAATGAAATATAGCAGGTCTGTCAAAGCAGTTTCTTTAAACTGTCTCGATTCTTTTGAAGTCACTGAACAGACATTTGCTTAGATCCTTCTAAGCAGTGTAATAGCGAGAACACTGATACTTTGTCAAGTCAAAAGTATAACCTAATTTTATGTTTCACAGATTAACTGGAGGGAAATATAATACAAACCAGTGTCTTCCACTGTCTCAGCAGCTAGGCTCTTCAGAAGGGGAGCTTCTCACCGTAATACTGAACTTAGGCCAATTTTCATTAAAAGGCCAGGTCAGAAGCCATGACAAAGCTGATTCTTTGAATTAACACTTTAAACCAAGATGATGGCAAGATGATTAATTCTGTTAAGAAAGCTGGTGAAGTGGAAGTTATACTTGGGTACAGGGATCAATTGCAAAGTTCCCATACTTTTCACGTCCTCCTCCTTCGGTCACTTCTGACTAAGGCATCACAAAACCTGCAGCGGGAACACCAGAGTGTCACTGCACGTCTGAATTCACTGTGTCCCCTGAAAGGAGGTCACCCTTGGGCAGCCTTCCTGAGATCTTCTTGCCTCATTTTCTCAGCCTCCTCCTTGTGTCGTTAAGAAACTCCAGCCCCCTCATAGTACAGATGAGAAATTAAGAGATAATCTCAGAAGTCTTCCCCCAAATCAAGGGTACAGCCGAGACTAATATCCCAGTGTCTGGACTCCTAAACCTCCTTTGAGGCTGGTGTGCTAAGTGTGGATTTCATGGTCCTGGTGCTCAAATGTGTAGACAGAATTTATCCCCCTATTCCTGGCCCAGGTAAGGTTGGATCAGCCTAACTTACCCAGGCTATCTAGTCATATAACCCTGTCCCAACTCTACGTCACTAGACTTTGTAAGTACAAAGGAGAGATAGGAGAAATGAGGACAGGAGAGACGAAGGAATGTACACAATATGACTTCCAAGGGTCAGATGAACCAAAGCCAGCCTGAAGGAGAGGGGAGAGCAGTCAAATCTATCAGCCTAAGATCTTTAGTCCATTTTAAAACTGATTTACGGGAACTTCCCTGGTGGTGCAGTGGTTAAGAATCCGCCTGCCAATGCAGGGGATACAGGTTCAAGCCCTCATCTGGGAAGATCCCACATGCCGCGGAGCAATTAAGCCCGTGCGCCACAACTACTGAGCCTGCGCTCTAGAGCCCGCAAACCACAACTACTGAAGCCCGCGGGCCTAGAGCCCATGCTCCGCAACAAGAGAAGCCACTGCAATGAGAAGCACATGCCCCGCAATGAAGAGTAGCCCCCCGCTCGCTGCAACTAGAGAAAAACCCACTTGTAGCAACGAAGACCCAACACAGCCATAAATAAATAAATAAATAAAATTTAAAAAATGATTTATGGGAATTCCCTGGCGGTCCAGTGGTTAGGACTCCACGCTTCCATTGCAAGGGGGCATGGGTTTGATCCCTGGTGGGAAAACTAAGATCCTTCAAGCTGCGAAAACAAAACAAAGAAACTGATTTATGCAACTTCCAGTCATTACAGGGAAAGTAAAAAACTCAAGCTTTGAGCTCCAAATACTTCTCTACTCACATGGAGAACTGAGAGGATCAAATGAGATCTAAGAACAAACTTCAAGAACCAGAGTCTTTTGATGGCACAAAAACTGGTTCCTAGGTGATCGAAGCCATTTCACCACAAACAAAATAAAAAGACTCTAGTTTTTTCTGATACCCTCACAGTACCAGAGATTTATTATAATTCGTCTTGATTTATTACGCTGTTCTTTTTCAAATCCCACGGATATTTGATGCCAAGTCTGCAACGGGGAAGGTAACCGCCAAGGGTCTGTAATGAGTCCCAGTGTATAACCTGAAGACAGTTGAGAGCGGGCTCTTCCTGCAGCAGCAGGTCTGGGACATTTTGAGGGCTTCCTTCACAGCTCCTACATGCTACGCAGGCTGGAGATCAAGGCCAGTATCTAATCATTTACATTTAAACGTGAAAAGCCTAGCAGGCAGCAGCCCCTGGGATGCAGCAGCTCAGAACCAGAACAAGGGAAAACCAGTATGGTTGAAAACCACAACAGAGGTGTGCAGAAAGCCTGGTACAGCTTCTGGGTGAAGAGACTTGATTTATTTAAAGGAGAAAAGGAAAGGGGACAATTCTCCTGGCTCCAACCAGCCAAAGCTGCACCCAAAGCAAGCATAAGTCCTACTAGTTACTGCTATCTAACGTCTTACCGGTTATCAAACTCAATCCAAACACTTCTGTCCGAAGTGGCGTGATGAGAGCTGCTGCTTGTTTTGTGCCCAAGTGCAACACGAAGGGCTGGGACCCCCACTGTCCAGGAGGGCTCCAATTCCCCTTCAGGTTGCCCCCAACTTTAACCATTTCTCTCACTCTTCTGCGAGGCCTTTGGCAGCTTTTCTTCCTCAGCCTCTGCTATGGGGAAATAATCCTTGGACTTAACTGCTACTGTGGCGTTATTCTCACAGTGCCCCTTGCTACACTGCTACTGAAAGCCAAAAAAGGAAAAAGCTGCACACCGCTGATGAGAACAGCCCACCTAACAGGACAGCCCCAGGCTATCATCAGATCTATACACTCCTGCAGGGAAAGAAAAGGGAAGGGGGCAGGTCAAGTATCAGAGTACCTATAGGCCGAGAGAGGCAGAACAAGAGGTTCTTCTCCCTCAGACCCCACATTTGCTGAGGGGTTTACAGTGGCCTCCACCCCCTCCATACTCAGCTCAGGGCTACAACAGCGCTTCCCAAGACAGACAGACAGCACCAACTCCACCAACTTCCTCGCAAAGCAGCTGTGGATGACCATCCCGAGGCCTGTGGTGATGAATCCTGTCTATGAAGTTTTCATTTTCTCCTGTAAAGTTATTTTCAATCCTACTTCCTAATGCTTTTGACTATGGAACTTGAACTAGAAGAAGGTTCAAAACTGACAGAGACCCAGAGAAAGCAGAGGAAAGAACAGAAGAAACTGGGCCATCCTGCTGCCCTGAACCGGCCAACCTCCCGGCTACGGGAAGGCTCTTTAGTCTTGGGGCTGAAGGGGCTTGTCTTCCTCAAGCCCCTCTCAATCAAGGACCAAATTAAATCATTTAAAATCATTAAAAATGGACTTCCCTGGTGGTCCAGTGGTTAGGACTCCGTGTTTTCACTGCTGAGGACCCGGGTTCAGTCCCTGCTCGGGGAACTAAGATCCCACAAGCTGTGCGGTGCAGCCAAAAAACTAAAAAATAAAATCTGCCCCCACCAAAAAAAATCTCCAGGTATTGATCAAACCTGGTGATTCCTGCTGAGCAAACAATAAAACAAAACTCTGTTGCCATCTATATTTGTACTGGAATAACCCACTAAATTTCTCCTTAGATCAAAAATCTGCTTGGCATGAATAAGCACAAAACAAGCCTTCGAGTTACACAGGAGTCAGAGGAGCAGGGCAGTGGAGGTGGCTGACAGGGAGGAGGTTTTGCAAAGAGGCCCTGGAGCCATCGGATTCTGAAGGAAGGAAAACCCCAGGAGATTCTAACCAAATCGGAAAGAAAACACAGATCAGGACTCTGTACGGAGAAATGCCATCATGACAAGGACCCTAAGTCTTGAGTTCCAACAAGCCAAGTAACTGAACGGGAAGATGCCACGGGACTGAATAAATGTGCTGGGAGAGAAAAGTTTTCCTGAGACAAGGGAAAAGTTTAAACGAAAGCCAGGGGTCTAACAGGTGGAGCCACGACCGTCCTCCAGCAAGCTTAGTCCACGGGTTCATGAGGGGATTCTCACCTGCCCTTCAAAGGCTGAACACTTCACACACTTACTGGGGTGTCACTCCAAGAACCAGAGGCACGCCTGCCGGGAAGTTTTACCTCTGAACGAACGGGAGGACACAAACTGATTCTCAAAGCAGTAAACCAGGAGACACCCTGACGCACTCTCACTTTGTCTAGCTACCGAATGAAGGACGTCTGTGCGCTGCAATCCCGTTGGCTTTCTTTTTCTGACAATAAAATGACCAGAGCCGGAGAACACTGGGTTTTCTAGTTGCTTCTCAAGGGACTTACCAAAGCGGGACAGTTGAACTTACTGGTATTAAAAGTCTCTTCCATGAGACACGTATGTGGCAATTTCTCCTCCCACGCACTACTTGTGAACTTCAGTCCCTTTAAGTCTGTACAAGGATACAGCTCCCACTCTTTTTAAAGAGTGCTAATGCCACGTTCATTCTTTAACCAAGAAAGGTAAACACTGACATCAGACAGAACTATATACCTGACTTTCAAACCTGTTCCGGCCACAACCACTAGAACTTACGAGGAGTATTGTCATCGAAAATGGTGGAACCCTCAGCCCAGCACCTTATTTCCAGGGTCTCTGACCAGAGCCACCAGACAGACACATGAACTAACATTACAGCCACTGGGACCTATGGAAGGAGACAAATCCTTTCACAGTCAACTTCCTCAAGCCCTGACCTCTGAAGAGGAAGATTCTAATTCATCTTTACGGATCCTTCTATTTCAAATGTTAAAAAAAAAAAAAAAAAAAAAAAAGACTTCTGAAGTGAAATGGGGAGGGGGACCTATAGAAATAACCAGCAGCTACTAATAGCTAAAATGGCTGCAGCCCTCAAAATTTTCTGAAGCAGCAAATAGTCCTCATTACGTATAAATATAACCTGCCAGCTCAGCAAAGGAATGGATCCAGATTCTAAGCAGCTCCGGGATGGCTTTGGGTCACTGGCTAGCAAATGTCTTCATTGAGGAAATACCGGAGCAGAATCACTACTTGTTTTCCCCAAAGCTTGCGATGCGAATGACACGGTCTCGGTCCTTTGAGGGTATGTCCAGTGAGAGGCGAGGCTGACTTGCCCAGGGCAAGCTCAGTTCAGTAGGAAAGGCAATAATCACCCCCTACAGACTATGTGTTTATGCTGTTTCTCTTCTGTAAAATCAAGATCCTTTGTCTCCAAGCTCACCTGAAGCGGTCACGAGCAACATTCCCGTGCCTGTCTAGCAGAAGTGACTCTCCACAGACCTGCAGGAAGGGGTTTCTTGCTCCAGACGGAGCTGGTGTGTCCACGATGCCTCTGGCTTTGTGGGCAGAGGAAAAGGCTCTCTCCCAGAGGGGGCAGCTGTGCCATCATCAAGCCTGCAGCCTTTCCAAGAAGACCTCACTGTCTGAGGACAGAACAGGACCTGCAGCATGGCAAGTGCTGGGGACCAAGTTCTTCCCAACAAGAGACACCCAGGACCTTAAATCAGGACCCTGGTTCCGCACAAGAAGGGAGAGATTCTAAATCCCATGTCGGGGACTGGGAAAGTGGAGTGAATATGCACAAAGGGAGGGGTGGTACTTAGTTCTAGTTGGCCAGCACTACCACGTTATTCAAACCAGAGAAATAGTTCCTTTAGAAATCACTACAATGGAAGCAAGGGGCAAAACCCAAATGACGTTCCCACACTTCTCAGCTCTCTTCTCCCAACAATGCTGCACAGGACAACACCTGGCCCTGCCTGCTGGGAGAGGGAAGCCAGCTCTACAAATGAACAAGGACATCGGCCCACCTGCTCTGCCACTTAGAAAGCCTTCTTTCTGCATTTGCTCTGGGAAGCTGATAAGATCACAATAATAGGTTCATCCAGACACCCTGCTCCTTTAATTACTGTTCTAAAACAAGAGAGCTACACAGGAGAACCGACCAGGAAGAGAGTCAGGCCCTCTTGTTTGGACTTGACCAGTATGAAAGGCCAGGTGTGAGAGACAAGGAGGGGCTGAGACTGTCCAGCTGATGGGGGCAGTGAAAGCCAAGGCACCATCGCCACAGAGCTGGTCTCACACTCCAGAAGAGGCAACGCTCCACGTGAATAGGTGAGGCCAATCCCCCAGTGGAATTAATAGCAGGAGAGGAACCACGGCACAATGCAGCAATGCCATCACAGGATGGGCATGGAGGAGATGGTCAGGGAGGCACAGAACGCTGCTATTATTGACTGGTAAATTATTAAATCACTTCTTAAAGTAAAAAGCAATGATTCTAGACCCTGAAGTAGACATGCCTGATTCAGAGATCAGCATAGGGGCTGAAAATCCAGCACAAGACCTGAGAAGCCCACAGTGATCTCCTCTGTGCCTGCTCTACCTGCTGTGCCCTCCCCATGCTTTCTCTCTGCCCAGGATCTTAGACCAGAGACCAAGAGCTAGTGCCTAGCTTATCCCTGAACCCACGGAGGCCAGAACCCAGGCGGCGGCAGAACACCCAGGGAATCAGGAAGCCAAAGGGGCATCAGCTTCTCCCTGGCAGGCCATGACTGGACTTCCAGAACCAGACACCTGAAAGTACACTGCCCCTCACAACAACAGTTGCTGGGTTTTATTTTCCCTCTCCAAACCAGGAACCACATTTCTGGATCAATACAGTTAACAAGGCGCTTCACACTCTGGAAGACAAATTGTACATGAAAACGCTATGCTGTTGAAACACACAGCAGGCCGATTATTTTCCACAGGGCTCTGCCATTTCCACAGGAACCCCAAATCCAGAGGGAACTAAGTAGTCCTGCTGGGAGGAGAGGGGGTAAGAAGTGAACTGTCAACAAGGAGGGAAGAAATGATTTTAAATGGAAGCAAACCTATGGGTTGAAGGAAGTTAATTCAATGAAAAGAGAAGTTTTGATCTGGCCACCGAAGGGAATGTAACAGAAGAACGTGAGTGAGCTACCATGACAAGCCAAACAAGCCAGTGGACGATGCTACAGCAGAGGCAGCCTACACAGGGAGCCCAGGAACCCAGAGCAATCAGGAAACCCCTAAAGGATTGTTTCTAAAGTCTAGATTTTCTTGAAAATGTGACATGTCATCCCAATGCACGAAATGAAAAGACATCATCTGAGCGCATGAGGAAAACTCTATTTCTGTGAGTCAAGTCTGCTTATTCAATACTTGGGCTGTGTTTTGCAGCACGAGGCACACCTGTGATGGGGATTACAGATGCAAAGAGAGGAAGACCTCTGCGCCCACAAGTAGCCCTTGATGGCTGCAGTTTTCATCTCTCCAGCTGGAGTCCTCAAGTTGGAGAATATAATTCTTTTCTGACCCTCTGTTCCCACCTTACGCATATATTTAGATATTTGGTGTTTAACTTTAAGGTTCTAGCCACCCACCCAAACTAACTGAATTTTATAAGGTGAGGTGGGTAGTGAGATAAAAATCCCCGAGATTTCCTCTGGGATCTATGAATAGAGCTTCAGGAAGGCAGTTGGCCTACCTGGGGCAGGACTTTAAGGAAAAGAAAAGTCCGTTTCCTCAGGAGGTTCCTCCCTCACTTCCAGCACAGACGCCTCGTGGAGCCAAGTCACAGGATGTCTAGCCTCTGGAACACACGTGTCATATCCCTGATGGCAGCAAACGAAAATGCTTTTCCCATCTGCGGGCTCAGATTCTCCTCATTTTCACATGGGTCACCAGCTCTATTTTAATTTCAAAAGTTGGTGCCACAATGGAGCAGAATCACAGAGGAGATCATGGAGAGATTAAAACTGCATTTGGTGAAATGCATCGAAACGATAAGATGGGCCGATGGAGGACTGCACAGACGAAGAGTCTGTGATAAAGCAAATACAGGAAAATATTGATTGTAGAGTCTGGGTGGTGGTTATGTGGATGTTCACTGTATAACTCTCTTAATTTCGCTGTCTCTGGCGGATCCATCTGCCTGAGGATGGAGGTGGCCTTGCAGGAGCGGGGGCACTCACACTTGTGAGATCAGAAGACCTGGCCTCACCTTAAACATGCTTGCTGGCCTGAAGGTGGCTTGTCAGGTCAGCAAGGGTACTTTACAAAGGCATACATCAGAATCAGCTTCCTCAAAATTAGAGTCCTTTACAAACGACTCATGCTTGGGCCCCACTCTAACTCTCCTGACCCACAAGCTAAGGCTGGCAGGGTAATGTAATTTTTCTATCTCGATGGGGATTTGCAACGTTCTTGCGTATACACTGTCAAAACTCAGTGAATGTATACTTCAAATGTGTGCATTTTACTGTATGCAAATTTTATATCAAGAGAAACTATAAACAAATACTGAACACCAGTTAATTGTATGCATGTTGAAATATTAAGAGGAAAGTACACAGATGTCTGCATTTACTTTGAAATGCATCAAAAAATAAGATTGATGGATAGATAGAAGAGTGGCGAGATGAAAAGAAATATGATGACAAAATAAGTATAGTAAAAAAGATGTATTTGGGGTGGGTAGTGATAGTGGTGGTGTTATGGCTGTGCCAGCAAACAAGTATTTTTTAGAAGTTCCTCAGGTTGGTTAAACAAACTGTGGTCCATCCGAACTGTGGAATACTGCTTAACAAAAAAAAGCAAAACAAAAAAGGAATGAAATCTTGATATACACAACAACTTGGAAAGGGTGGTCCAGTGGTTGAGACTCTGGGCTCCCAATGCAGGGGGCCCAGGTTCGATCCCTGGTTAGGGAACTAGATCCCACATGCCACAACTAAGAGCCCGCATGCCACAACTAAAGACCCCGCGTGCCGCAACAAAGACCCGGTGCAGCCAAATAAATATTTTTTTTAAGAAAAGAAAAAAGCCAATCCTGAAGGTTATACACCTGTATGATTCAATTTATAGAGCATTAACAAAATGACAAAATTATAGAGATGGAGAATAGATCAGTGGTTGCCAGGGGAATAAAGGGAAGGACTGGGGATCTTGGTGGTGATGGAACATTCTATAGCTTGATTGTGGTGGCTGGTACTCCAACTTACACATGTGATAAAACTACACAAACTACACACACACACACACACACACACACACACACACACACACACACACGGGTGGATGTCAAGTGGTGAAATCTGAAGGTCTGTGGATCGTCCCAAAGGTACCAATGCCAATGTCCTCGTTTTGATATTGTGCCACAGTTACATAAGATATACCACTGCTAGGGAACTGCATGAAGGTACAAGGGACCACTCCATCATGCTTACACCTTCCTGTGAATCTATAATTATTTCAAAATAAAAAGTTAAACAAAAGTTCCTCAGACGATTCCAAACTTCCCTAGTTAAGAACTACTCATTTAGTCTAACCACTTACTGTAGAGAAGAAAAATCAAAAGCCTATAGAGGTCTCTTAATCACAAAAACTTCATCTTCTAATTCTAAAACTAAAGTAAACTTAATCAATTACCAAAAATGTTTATTGATATTTCTGAGCCATTTGTGCCTAAAGACATCATCCCTTCCTTCCTTGGGATAGTAATCTTGGCATTACATGAAGTATTAGGATTGAGATAATCCAAATGGGTAATGTGGGGGAAAAAGAGGTAGGTCAAGTAGACCAAAAGGAGAGGAGAGGGAAAAAAAAGAGAGAGAGAGAGAGAGAGAGATGCTTTCTAAGTGACATTGGAGCAGGTGCAAATTTGCAAACTAAAAATTATAGAGTTTTTAAAAAACTGAGTGTTTCACACCCATCATATCGAAGCCTAGGTTTGTCAAAACAGGGTTCTCTCAGTTTTCAGAGCTTCTAAACCATTATTTGCTAGTAAATTTCATGAGACGCAGAAGGGGACATGCTCTAGACACAGCTGTTTCCATCTGTTGTTGAAAATAAGATCCTGTCTAAAAAAAGAAAATGTTAAAAAGTCATAAATCCTTCAAACTACAACCTCAGCAGAGGAGTGAACCGTGATTCTTTTCATCTTTTAAAATGCAATAACTTTGCTCTAGCTTGATCATATAGAAAAGGAAACCATTCTGACACATTTAAATGCTGATGTGCTGATGCCCTTAAGAACCGGAAGAATAAGCAAAACAGGGCCCTTGGGGCTTCTACAACTTAACAACTTCACCATCCTCCCTGCTGCTTTTCAATACCCCATCCCTTCTCCAACCCCCAATCATTAAGAAAAAAATAACCTGTAAGATCTTTGTAATCAGGATTAATAATGATTTGGGAGCTAAGAATCCGGGACTTGTTAAATCGTGAGAACGATACCAACTTGAGTCACTTGCTGAAAGTTCACAGGAGAGTAAACCGAAGACTTAAAAATTATTTGAAGCGCCAAGTCTCAATTCCCAAAATTAAAACCAGGGGAACTTCCAGTTACAGTAATATGATAGCCTAGAAAACCAGAAAACCCTACTGCTACAACTACCTAATACTATTGGAAAACAAAAGAAAGAACTGGAAATCCCCAAGTGCCAGAAACCAAGAGAACTGAAAAGAGAAAGTGAGGGTTAGGGGGAGGTTGGTCTGCTTGTACTACAGAGGAAGAAAAGCCTCTCCTGAGCTCTGCAGCTGCAGGCCTGCACCTCCTACTCTGATGATGAGGTTGCAGTCAAAAATTACAAAACACAGAGGGAAACAATCCACCAAGGGCAAGACTCCAAAAACAGTACAGTCTGACAGATCCTACAAATACGTATACAGTAACGTCTACACCTTAACTTTTTTTTTTCCTTCGTCTACGTTGGGTCTTTGTTGCCGCATGCGGGCTTTCTCTAGTTGCGGTGAGCGGGGGCTACTCTTCATTGTGGTGCGCAGGCTTCTCGTTGCGGTGGCTTCTCTTGTTGTGGAGCACGAGCTCTAGGCACGCGGGCTTCAGTAGTTGTGGCACGTGGGCTCTAGAGCGCAGGCTCAGTAGTTGTGGCCCACGGGCTTAGTTGCTCCACAGCATGTGGGATCTTCTCGGACCAGGGACTGAACCCGTGTCCCCTGCATTGGCAGGCGGATTCTTAACCACTGCGCCACTAGGAAAGTCCCTACATCTTAACTTTTAAATTGTTCAGAAAAAATTATACATGAAAGAGATAAGGGAGTGAGAGGGAAAAGAGTTCAAATACGACAAAATGTTAGTTGGCTAAATCTAGGTGAGGGGAATATAGGTATTCGTTGTCCTATTCTTTAAGATTTCTGTAGGATTTAAATCTTTCAAAATAACAAATTGGGGAAAGGAAAAAATATATCTTATACATTTATAAACATAAAACCAATGTCTCTATCAAGACAATTAAATATGGCAATGAATGTGGGGGTTAAAAAAGAATGAAAGAACTGGAGGCACTTAATGAATGATTTAATATGGTTCCAAGCCAAGTAACTTATAGAAAGAAGTAAGTCCCCAGGAGATCATTTGAGGGAGAGTTAGTTCATTTATTTCAGGGGATTTAATTTCCATACTACTTAGAGCAGATAATAGTATGCATTTGTATTGGATCATCTAAGGAAATGTAATTGCCAACCACACCAAAAGATCTAAGAATAATATTTTCACTAGATATTCTACAGCCATGAATCCTGAATACTAAATTAGCAAAAGACTTCTTGTGTTAATGTCAAAGTGATTTTTAGAAAGAAAACAATACAAGGGGATAAAAAAATAATTCATCTGTGGATTAAAAGAGCTTGTGGGACAGCAAAGCAGAACCTATGGGAAATTTAAAATGCATATACTAGAACAGGCAAACCTATACAGGAAGTATTGATAGATTGCCTAATTCTGGGAGACTTGGGTTGGGGGAGGGGGGGCGGAGAGAAGATGTGGAGGGTGCAGAGCTTGTTTCTGGGATAAATTGATGGTGATGATGGTTGCACACCCTGAATACACTAAAAAGAATTGTATACTTTAAATGCATGAATTATATGTGAATTGTGTCTCAATAAAGTTGTGGAAAATGCTGGACTTCCCTGGTAGCACAGTGGTTAAGAATCCGCCTGCCAATGCAGGGGACACAGGTTTGAGTCCTGGTCCGGGAAGATCCCACATGCCGCGGAGCAACTAAGCCCATGCACCACAACTACCGAGCCTGTGGTCTAGAGCCTGAAAAGAACTACTACTTCACAACTACTGAAGCCCGCGTGGCTAGAGCCCATGCTCTGCAACAAGAGAAACCACTGCAATGAGAAGCCTGCGCACGCAACGAAGAGTAGCCCCCGCTCGCCGCAACTAGAGAAAGCCCACGCGCAGCAACGAAGACCCAACACAGCCAAAAATTTAAAAATTTATATTAAAAAGTTGTGGAAAATGAATATACGAGAAAATGATAATAACGTAAAATCATTATTGAGAGGGTCCAACTCAAAAACCTAGGAAAGAACTACAGAGCAAACCCAAATAGAGGGAAAGGGAGGACAAACTGGCCCAAAACACAGCACCCAGCAGAAAATGACCATGGTGTTTAGGCATCGAAAAGGTTAATGGTGGCAGAGAAACACGGAAGCTAAGCTTCTGAGGACAAGGCCAAACACCGTACCACAAATGGACCAATGAGGAGCCTCCCATCTCGGGGACAGTTGAGAAAAATGCCACCATCACACCCCCCATCCCCGATGCCATTTACATGCTAGAATTTGACCCTGTCAGCATGCCGCCTCCATGGCCTCAAGTTAACTGCTCTTTCCAAATTAGCCTTGGGATGGGGCCCAGGTCATCTCTCTGGACCCTGCGGTGAGGAAAGCCAGGCATTTAAGTTTTCTGAGCTCTAACGGATGAAAGCAGGCTCTCATGTGGTTGGAACTCCAACATCCATCCCTGAGGGCAAAGAAGGGTCAGAAAGGACCTTCTCTAACCCAGTGAAAAGCACCTACAAAGCCACAGCAACGATCACTTTCGGTGGTGAAACTTTAAGAATGTTCTCTTTAAAATCCCTCTGCGGTCAGGAACAAATCAAGGATGCCCACCATAACTGCTTCCATTTAGGGGTGTATGAGACAGCTGAGCCAGTGTAGTATTGCAGGCTGAACTGTGTCCCTCCTAATTCCTATGTTGAAGTCTTGACACCCAGTAACCCAGAATGTGACTATTTGGAGATAGGGCAGTTAAGGAGGTAATTAAGGTTAAATTAGGTCATTAGGGTGGGCCCTAACCCTATATGACTAGTGTCCTTATAAGAGGTGGCGATTAGGATACACACACAGAGGGAAGACAGCCATCTACAAGCCAAGGAGAGAGGTTCAGAAGAAATCGACCCTGACGACACCTTGATTTTGAATTTCCAGCCTCTAGAACTGGGAGAAAATAAATTTCTGTTGTGTAAGCCGCTCAGTTTGTGGTATCTTGTTATGGCAGTCCTAGCAAACGAACACAACAAGAAAAAGACGCAAAAGATATAAGGACCAGAAAGGAAGAAACGCAAGTGTGATATGATTATCTGCATTAGGAAAGGCAGGAGAATCTAGAAACTGCTAGAACTAATACAAGCTCAGTAAAATTGCCAGACGTGAGATCTACACACAAGAAAGTCAACAGGACCCCTCTTAATATGCCAACAACAATTAGAAAACAAACAGGTATGTTCATTAACTGTCCCTCACTGTGCAGACAGATGAAAAAGTTGAGATATATTTGTTCACATATCAAGGGAACACTACAAAGTAATTAAAGTAAATGGGCTGGATCTGCACAAATACATCTCAAAAACACAAGTCTGAATTAAAAACCAAAAAAGCCAAGTTACAAAGAAACAGATACTTTCTATCTATTCATTTTTAATACACACACAAAATCATGGAGATGCATATAAGTACAGAACAGATAAATCCACAGCAAGGGTGTTTATGTTAAACCTTTCATCTTGGTGATAGGAACATAGATGTTTGCCATATTATTTTCTGTACTGTCCTGTATTTTTGAAAGGCTTCATTTTTTTGGATAAAAATAAAAACCTCTTGAGGTCCAGAAAAATGCAAACATTAAATTCTAAGGGGCTCATGATGTTTTAGAAAGTCCCACAACACGGTTCTCTACTATCTGTACACACATGCTTTTTCAGGGGACTTTAACCTCACTCCCATACTACTACTACCCCAGCAGGAAGGTAAAACCAGCAAAGAAAGCGATTTAATTTCCAAGACATTTATTTTCAAGTCAGAATAAAAACCAACTTTAGGTAGTGCCCTTTTCTCAGGGCTGTGATCCACTATAATCTGAAAGGTGTCAGGGATAAATATACCACATCCTCCACCTGGGAGTAATCAGGGAGATCATTAAAGAGAAGATTCAGCCTAGTCAAAAGAGCAACGCAGGATTATAGGCACCAGGTGCAATACGGTTCACATTCAAAGTCAAGTTAGGACCACGATAGGGATCCCTTGGATAAAGCCAGTGATTGATAATGTCATGGAATCTTTATTGCTAGGTTAAAAAAGAAATCTTAGATCCAGTAAAAACCTGCACTGGCCCCACCTATGCTTATTAGCAGTAACCTTCCCCACTCATCCATCCCCTCTCTATGCCTAGGATAATGACTCAAGCTTCCACTTCCCAGCCTTTTCCTAAGGGGAAAAAACAGTCAAGAATACCTAATAAAAAACTGTAGTGCAAAGGGCAGGGAGAGTTCATGTGTTTAATTTTAGTCAGTTACCAGGTTTTTCTTGAGCCCTGGCCAGAGTTATTCTGGTTCTGGCATGGGGAATCTATTTTGCATGGGTGTGGGTTAGATTAAAAACAAAGAAATAAACAAAACTCTCACAACAGGCACTCAAAGAACATGTCCCTAACTGAATCCATGAGGTCACCAGACAAGCACTGACCACTGATCCAACCAGGACACCTGCCAGGAGGTCCTGGTAAAGACGAGGGTTTCCCACAACACAGAAAGGGATAGGGGAGGCAGCTAACAGAATCACCGTCTCAAATCCTCTGCCACTGCCTCCTTCAGATGGAAGTATTAAGCAATGTTGGAGAGAAAAAAAAAAAAACCCACTTTCAAGAGACCCATGGATGAAAGAGAACCATGTTAAGCTCCCCTGGAAGAATAAAATATTAAATAACAGATGAGGTGCTTAAAATATTATGTTACTCCATTTATAAGTGTGTCACTATTGGTTCATTTGTTATATATACAGACCTTTTTTTCCAAGGGAAAGCAGAATGTCCATTAAACAATTTGATCCTTGTAAAATCAATGGCAGCAAAGTGAGTCAACAGGACGAGGACGCCTGTCCTTTACCCAGCAAGGTTAATAGCTAAACCACTGCAAAAGACTTCCAAGGATTAAATTCTGAAAGCGTAAGCTCCATGAGGGCAAGAACCGTGTTTTGTCCATTTCTGCACATCTAGTAGGGCCTAAAATGATACCCTGCATATAGTCAAATGCTCAATAAACATTAGCTGGGTTTAAGCAAATCCAGCCCAAAGAGGCCTAGTGAAAGAGAAGGAAGATAAGAACTACAGTCTGGAAGGCGGCCTGTTCAAAAGAAATACACATTTAAAATGTTAAAAGATGAACAGCCATCCTTTGCAGGCCAGAGATAAAATGTTCCTCTAAGTAAAACTGAGGAAGGGAAGTACCAGAGTTTCCTCTGGCAAGCTTCTGAAAAGATAAAAGAATGTCTGGTTTGAGTGATAATGTGTTACAGGCTTAAGCAAGAACAGGTGAAAAAAATCTGATAAAACCATGAAGCTGCTGGTAACTCAACGAAGAGGGAACCAGCCTTGGCCAGGCTGCTTCACAACTCATGGCTACAAAGGTGGCTTTAAAATATGGAAGGCTCAAAAAGAACAGGGAAGATAAAGGCATTATCCTCAACTCGTTCTTTATTGTACATGGTCTCTTACTCCTATTATGTATTTATGGAGTGCCAACTACTGGTGAGCCATCGAGGTTAAGAGAAACACCCCAGTCATCGCTACTCAGGAGTTGGCCTTGCCTTGTGTTCTCATTAGCTGTTCAACCCGCTATATGCCTAACCTGGAGAGAGGCCGGTACATCAAGTGTCTCTCAGGAACCGTTTATTATAACCTCTCAAAGAGCAGAGTCAGTTTCAGTTGCTCTCTGAGAAGTCACAAAGACTCCTGAATGAAAAACATCAGGATTCAAAAACAGATAACCATTTTGTAGAAATTGACAAGCTGACTGTAAAAATTTAGATGGAAATATAAGGACCTAGTATAGCTAAAAAGATTTTGAAAAAGAACAAATTCGAAGAACATACACTACCAGATTTCAAAACTTAACTATAAAGCTGTAAGTAACCAAGATAATGATAGTCATATAAATCAATGGAACAGAATTGAGTCCAGAAATAATCCTTTACATTTATGGCCAGTTGACTTTGCCAAGTGAATTCAGTGGGGAGAAAGAATGGTCTTTTCAACAAATGGGGCTAAGACAACTGAATGTACAAGTGGTTCTTTAAAAAAAAAAAAAAAGGAGCTGAGACCCTTACCTCATACCATACCCCAATATTAACTTAAAATGGAATAGAAACATATGTAAGAACTAAAACTATAAAACTTCTAGATGAAATCACAGGAGAAAATCTCCGTGATCTTTGGATTAGACAAAGATCTTTTTACATATGACAACAAAAGCATGATCAATAAAAGAAAACTATTGGGGGCTTCCCTGGTGGTGCAGTGGTTGAGAATCTGCCTGCTAATGCAGGGGACACGGGTTCGAGCCCTGGTCTGGGAGGATCCCACATGCCGCGGAGCGGCTAGGCCTGTGAGCCACAACTACTGAGCCTGCGCGTCTGGAGCCTGTGCTCCAAACAAGAGAGGCCACGACAATGAGAGGCCCACGCACCGCGATGAAGAGTGGCCCCTGCTTGCCACAACTAGAGAAAGCCCTCACACAGAAATGAAGACGCAACATAGCAAAAATAAATAAACTCCTACCCCCAACATCTTAAAAAAAAAAAAAAAAGAAAACCATTGATAAACTGGACTCAATCAAAATTTAAAATATTTGCTCCTTAAAAAACACCATATAAGGGCTTCCCTGGTGGCGCAGTGGTTGAGAATCTGCCTGCTAATGCAGGGGACACGGGTTCAAGCCCTGGTCCGGGAGGATCCCACATGCCGCGGAGCCACTGGGCCCGTGAGCCACAACTACTGAGCCTGCGCGTCTGGAGCCTGTGCTCCGCAACAAGAGAGGCCTAAAAAACACCATATAAGAAAATGAAAAGACAAGCCATATATTGGGAGAAAATATTCTCAAATCACATATCCGGAATACATAGGGAACTTTTAAAACTCAGTAAGACAACAGCCAAGCTGGTAAAAAACAAATGGGCAAAGGTATGAGTAGACATTTCACCAAAAAAGATATATGAATTGCTATTAGGCACACGAGAAGAGGCTCAACATCATTAGTCATTGGGGAAATGCAAATAAAAAACCACAATAAGATACCACTACCCACCTACTAGAATAGCTATAAATTCGTAAGACTGACAATACCAAGTGTTTTGAGGATGTGAGAAAATTGGAACCCCTATCCACTGCTGAAATGTACAACCACTTTGGAAAAGTCTGTTTCTTAAAAGGTTAAACAAAGACCTGCCATGTGGAAACACATATCCACATAAAAACTTACACATGAATGTTCACAGCAGCATAATTCATATTTGCCTTAAACTAAAAACAGTCTAATTGTCTACCACCTGGTGAATGGACAGACAAAATGCAGTAAGTTCATACAATGGAAAACTATTTAGCATTAAAAAAGAACAACATGCTCAACATGGAGGAACCTAAAAGAAGGAAGCCAAATGCAAAGACTTCATATTGTATGATTTCATTTATAAGAAATTCCCAGAAAACACAAATCCAGGACAGCAGATCAGTGGGACTGAGCAGGGACTGACTACAAACAGATATAATGTAACTTCTGGGGGGATGGAAGTGTTACAAAATTGGATTTTAGTGATAGTTGTACAACTCTGTAAGTGAAAATCTTTTGGGATACTTTCTAGTAGAAATGGAGTTTTCAGGCAGAGAACTAAGAAAGGGATTTCTCTATAACAGTGCTCTTCCAACTTTAGCAAGTGTAAGAATCACCTGGAAAACCTGTTAAAACCCAGACACCCCAGATATCCTCCCATCCCAGATATGGATTCAGAAGGTCTGGGATGGGGTCCATGACTTTGCATTTCTAAGAAGTTCCCAGAATACTCAGTAAAAATAGATTCCAAAGTCCCACCAGAGATCTATTACACAGCCTCTTCAGGAGAGGAGGGCCTGGGAATCCACACCTCTTACAGGGAGAGTCACCCCTGGTATCCATCCACAGGGGATTGGTTCCAGGACACCCTCACCCCCCACCCCTGCAATGGAAACCAAAATCCATGGATGCTCAAGACCCTTACATAAGATGCATAAAACCTACATACATCCTCCCATACGCTTTAAATCATCTCTAGATTACTTACAATACCTAATACAATGTAAACACTATGTAAATATTCAATAGTTACCAGTGAGTGGCAAACTCCAGTTTTGCTTTTTGGAACTTTCTGGAATTTTTTCCATGGCTGAATCCATGCATTGGGGGCCTGCGGACAGAGAGGGCCAACTGTATAGGGAGAATCCCATGCTGAATCTCATGGTTCAGCACTTCATGAACTACAACACTCTCATATACAATTAATTCCAGTAGTTTCAAGAGTAAAACTTGTGTGTTCCTATTTTGAAAATGATAAAGTAAATGTCCTCTATTTTAAATGGTTCAAAATCAGAAGGGGTTCTGCCTTAGGCCTTTCTAAATAAAGTAATGTGCAGCGAAGTAAATTGTATTTATTCAAGGCATTCTAAATATGCCTCCACATTTAAAAAAAAAATTTCTCCTTTAAAAATGTTTAGGCCACTTTTCAGGCTGAATCTAATTTTAAATCTGTTCAGATGCAAGATCACATGTCTTTCTGAATTCTTAACAGGGATGTGCAATTGTCTGATCCATAGGATCACAATTCTGACTACCACAGAAAACCCTCAGCAGCAGTGGTGCCATTTTTAATGGTTCAACTCAGTAACTACTGGAGTCTAATGCTCTGCTATCACAGAAGACACAGACACAGAAGACCAAGTTCGTACCGGGAATTCACCATACTTTTTAGTATCATAAAAAACAACAGTACTAAACATCAGCGTGTGCGGGAACAGACGGGGGAAATTTTTACAGAGGTAGGACTGTGTTCTAGAAAAAAATGAAACCGCGCTTAAATTATTTTCAATTTCTCTGATCACTTTGGTTCAAAGGAGAGGGAGTGGTCTCGCACATCGTATGCCATGTTGCAGGAGCCAGAAAGAGCCAGGCTGAGTGCTTAGAAGAGCACACACGGGACTTCCCTAAGAGCACCTCACCTCGCCGTTTCTTCAGATTCTGACTGAAATGGCCTGGGGTGGGGCTCAAGCTCTCCAGAGGAAGGATTCAATGATAAATTATATTTCTAAAGACAGTCACAACAATAATGTCCATCCCACAGGCTTCTCTGCAATGGCCCCTCTCCTAGCCCAGATTCCTGTTTAGACCCACAGAATGTGGAGGAAATGACAGCAAGTAACTTCTGAGGCTGGACCCTAAGAGAACATCAGCTCTGCTTTCACTGCTTGGAATGCTTGCTCTTGGAATCCAGCTCCCACTTTACGAAACCCAAGCTAAACAAGTGGCGAGAAAGCTACTTGGAGAGGGAGAGATCCTTGCCTCCTAGCCACGCCCACCAAGGTCCCTGTCGTGTGAGTGAAGCCATCTTAGACGTTCCACCCCCAGTCACCATCAGCTACAATCTCATGAAATGCCCCCCCTGTGGCCACACAGAGACGAACCAGCCAGCTGAGCCCTGCCTCAATCCCTGAGACACAGAATTATGAGCAAATATAAAATGGCTGTGTTCTAAAGCCATTAAGTTTTGGGGTAGGTTTTGTTACCTAACAATAGAGTATAAAAATAGGTTTCAAGTCTGCTCTCAAACATTTTTCTAGGTAAATGGTATGCAGACTGTAGTTAACATGAATGGACTTGGTCTCTATACACCTCAGGGGTGGGAGGAGTCTGAAATCTAGCTACCGGGGAAAGAAAATAAGTGTTCATAAGCCAGACCCAATCTGCTTCATAGACTTTTTCACATCTGTCGGCAAAAGATTTTGTTGCTTCCCAAATTGTATATTAAAAAATCAAGTTACATGAATGTTTTATGTTTTTCTAAAGGCCAAATCAGACACAGGACTGCCACTGCACACCAACCTATCAATGTGATTCCACTCATATTAAGAGTTTACTGAAACAGAAGGAACAAAAGACCCTAAAGACATAGCTTTCTACAGTATCATCCAGTCTGCTCTTCCCTCTGTATACCAGCACCCCTGTCAATTTTACAATAGGGAAGAGAATTTAAACCCAATCACATCTAAGATGCGACCCATCACAAAGGCTGCACGAGCAGATGCTGAGTCAGGCAGATTCAAATTCTGGCTTTGTTGTTTCCCGTCTATAAGATGGGAAGTTTGGCACTGAATGAGCACTCAAGAAATGTCAAGTTCATGTTTACCTTCTCTCTTCCCTCCCAAATCAATGCAACTGAACCTATAAAGTATTGCATAGCCCAAGGATTTTCTTGAACATCTAAGCAAACACGATAAAGAAACTGAATCACATATGGCTCAGTTCATAGTGCTCAGGGGAATTAAACGTAAGTATCCAGGTACACTGAATAAATCTTACTGATCCAAGTACCATACAGGTATTACTATCCTTTCAAGGGTTTATAATTTCAACATCTGAGAAAGAAAATTAATGAAGTTGCTTCCATATTTGTGGACAGGTTGTCCAAAAATTTTTAAATGACAGAGCAGATAACTTAGCTGCCAGAGAACAGGCCATCCTTGTCTAGAGATAGATCCTTAAAAGGAGAAGTGCAGAGATGAGCTCTGAGCCTAAAGCAGCTATGCAAGTCTTAATGATCCCAACTCAAAACTGAGAGCTGGCTAGTGAACACTTCAGTGCTGGGAAGTAACAAGTCCTTGAGTTTATGGCTTGAGAGAGAGGAAGGCTTTGGTTGAAACAGGACAAATAGTCTTCATATTCAGAAGGATGCTAACAGGTAGAGGAGCTTAGTTCTGCTAGGGTTTAGGAGACCAAAGATTCCCAATATGACCCCTGATTCTTATATGAGGTAGTAAGTTGAATCTTCTCTAACTGGCATCAAATTGATACTGGCAGCCTCCTACTAATTATAGCCCAGTCTTCACCTGTCTCTGTTATACTGAAATTTCCTCACCCTTATAGTCACCTGAACCACAGAACCAGAAAAATAAGACTATATGTGCTTTCAGGTCTCAACTTAATAAGATTTGCTCAAATCTTATAATGTCTGTTCTATGAACTGTGAAATCTCAATTTTATTATTTAGGGACTACTCACTCACCCTCCTCTCAGGTATAGTAGTTGAACTTGAGGCAGCAGTGAAGGACTTAGAAATCTTCTACTGAAGGCAAATAAATGGAAGAATACTGTTGCAAGGTTCTTAGCCTAGCCATGAAGTAGTATAAGACTAACTGAAGATACACTATGGTAAGTTAAAAATGTATAATGTAAAACCTATAGCAACCCCTAAAAAAAAAAATAAGCCAAAGAGGTAAAAAGCTAACAAGCTCATAGTGGAGATAAAATGGAATAAATCCTCTTAGTCCAAATGAAGTCAAGCAAAGAGGATAAAAAGAAACAAAGAACAGAGACAGAAAACAAGCAAGACGGTCAACTTAAACCCAATCATACTGATAACTGCATTAAACGCAAACATTCCAGTTAAAAGGCAAAGAGAGTCTGGATAAAAGCAACACAAAATTGTATGTTTTCTCTAAGAAACCCATTTTAAACAAGAAGATACAGATAGATTAAAAGTAAAAGGATAGAAAAAGATAACCATATGAACACTAATCAAAAGAAAGCTGGAGTGGCTACAATTATTGCTGGAGATTTTAACACTCGGCCCTCTATCATTGATAAAACAAGCAGACAGAAAATCAGTATAGTTCCAGAAGACCTGAAAAACACCATCAACCAAATTGACCTAACTGACATTGATAGAAGATCTACTCAAGAACAGCAGAAAACACATTCTTTTCAAATGCATGTTGACCGTTCAGCAAACTAAAACATATTGAGCCACAAAACAAATCTCAAAAAAATTTAAGAGGATTCAAGTCATACAAAGTATGTTCTCTGATCACAACAGAATTAAACTAATAACCAATACCAGAAAGTTATCTGGAAAATCCCTAAATATCTGGCAATTAAATATGATACTTCTAATAACCTATAAGTTATAGGGGAAAAAAAAATCACAAAAAAATAGAAAATATATTGAAATGAATGAAAATAAAAGCACAATATATCAAAATTTATAGGATTCATAATATTTTTAAACAGCTAAATAAAATAGTGGGTTTTTTTGTTTGTTTTCAGCAAAACATTCTCTTATTTTATTTTTATCTCAGCAAATGTTCTCTTTTGGCACCTGACCGGCATCAAACCAAAGCCCTTAGGCCAAAAGGCGTGGCCTGAGACCATCTGCAAACTTCCCATGTGTAGGTCTCAATGGCTATGCGCGTCAGAGAACCTGTTCCACTCTCTGGTCCCTTAGGGCGGCCTAAAGGTCTCAGGTGCACTATGCCGGCCACGAGGTAGTGGAAAAGTCGTGACACTGCAATCTGCTGGGATAGGAAGACAAGCAGCACGTTGAAAGCAAGTTCTTTTCTCAGGCGACAGATATCCAGATAGAGTCCCGATCATGCTTATTCAACATACTCCGGTCTGCCTGGGCTGGAATGAAGAAAGAGCCATCCTCCCCAGTTGCACTGGGGAGGAGACACAAGTGGGCTTATACTTTTTAGAGCTCAAGCATCTAAGGAAGTCTTCTCTGGGTGAATGGGGCAGTAAGCTCTCAGGTCAGCACTGCTGGCCAGGGGAGATCCCGAGTCCAGCTTTGCAGCCTTTGCACAGTGGGTACTTTCCCAGGATCCATGAAAATACTCAGAGCCCATCAGGACATTTTACTTATATGCAGTTTCCAACTGTCAGAGGAGTTCAGGACTGTCTGGCCTTCTCCGGATCCTTCTCAGGATCTCAACTCAAGATTAGCTATTCAAAGCATGAAATAAGAGGGGATACATTTTAAGAATCAAGGCTGCTCTTTTTAGCCCTGCTGAGGGAACAATTTCAGAGATGACTGATAGAGAGAAAGCTGGGCACCCAGCAGGGCACAAGCTGGCTTTCAGACCCAGAATTCTCCTCTGGTGCAGCAGGACCTCAGCCTGGGGTCCCGCATTCTAGCTTATCTTCTGCGAGGCTAGTTGACCCGGCAGGCATGGATCATGAGCAGCTGCAGAAGAATGAAGACCGGAGACGTGATCAGGCCGAACCAGAGCTCCCGAGTCGCCTCCACCAGCTTCTGGCACAACATCTCGAAGACGAACTTCAGTCTATGAACCGTGAGGAACCAGAAAAGGCGGAGCACGGCCAGCCGCTTCTCTCCATCCTGAAAGAGGCGCACAGAGATGATAGTGGTGATGTAGGTGCTGAGCCCGTCAGCGGCTAAGAAGGGCATGAACACGTTCCACCAGGAGAGGCCGGGAGCCAGGCCGTCCACACGCAGGGCCAGCAGCACGGAGAACACCAGCAGGGCCAACAGTGCACGAAGATCTCGAAGGTAGCGAAGCCCAGCCACTGCACCAGCTCACGGAGCAAGAAAAGCATCGCGCCGGTTGAGCGCGGCCGATGGTCCCACCCGTCAGGCTGCGCCGCCACTTCCCAGGTGCCTCGCTGGCGCCTGCCACTGTCGCTGCCGCGGCCAGCGAGAGGCAGAAAGCGGCCCCGCCTGCCCCGGCCCTCGGCCCCAGTATGCAGCCGATCCCCCGGCCCCCGCCCGGTACCCAGCACTGGCCGCCAGCCAACGACCGCCTTGCTCGGATGCCATGCCCCGCCGGGCGCAGCCCAAGGGCCTAAAATAGTGTTTATAGGGGAATTCATGGCTTTAAATGCTTATTTTAGAAAAGAAGAAAGGTCCAAAATCAGTGATTTAAACTTCAAGCTTTAGAAGCTAGGAAAAGAAGAGCAAATTAAACTGAAAGAAGGAAGAAATAAAAAGCAGAAATCAACAAAATAGAAGAGAGAAAAACAATAGATTGAATCAATGAAACCAAAAGCTGGTTCACTGAAACAATTAATAAAATTGATAAATCTCAAGGCAGACTAATAAGAAAAAAGAGAAGACACAAATTTCCAAAGTCAGGAATGAAAGACGGGTCAACATTCTTACAGCCACTAAAAGTATAAAGAAATATGACAAACAACTTTTTGCTGATAAATTCAACAACTTAGATGAAATGGACAAATTACATGAAAAAGACAAACTACTAAAGCTTATTTGATAAGAAACAAATAAACTGAATAGCCCTATACCTGTTAAAGAAATTAAATTTTTAGTTAAACTTTTCTAAAAAGAAAATTCCAGGCCCAGAAGACTTTACTGGTGAATTCTATCAAACATTTAAGAAAAAAAAAATACTACACAACATCGTCCAGGAAATAGAAAAGAAACACTTCCCAAATCACTGTATGAGGCCAATATTACTGGTACCAAAACAAGACAAAAACATTACTTGAAAAGAAAATTACAAATACTCCTTATAAGCATAAAAGTAAAAATCCTTAGCAAAATTTTAACAAATTGAAATGAATAACATATAAAAAGCATAATATATCATGACCAATTGGATTCTTTTACTCTTAGAAAACAATGTTATCCATCATATTAACAGAATAAAGGAGAAAAATCTTATGATCATCACAACAGATGCAGAACAAGCATTTGACAAAACTCAACAGCCGCTGAAAATAACAACTCTCAGCAAACCAGAAATAGAAGGAAACTTTATGAAACAGCGAGCATCATACTTAATGATGGGAGACTGAATGCTTCCTCCTAAGGCTGGGAACAAGCCAAAGATGCCTGTCTCACTACTTCTATTCAACATTGTACTGTAGATCCTAGCCACTGCAATGAAGTAATAAAGCATACAGATTTGAAAAGAAGTAGTAAAGCTGTCTTGATTCGCAGATTATGTAGTTATGTGTGTAGAAAGTTCTATGGACTACACAAAAGCTACTAGAACCAGCAAGTTAACTTAGCAAGGCCATAAGATACAAAATCAACACACAAAAATCAATCATATTTATATGGCAATAAACTATAGGAAAATGAAGTTTTTTAAAAAAATATTTTCCTTATATATTTATGGCTGTGTTGGGTCTTCGTTGTTGTGCGTGGGCTTTCTCTAGTTGCAACGGGAGAGGGCTGCTCTTCGTTGCAGTGCGTGGGCTTCTCTTGCGGTGGCTTCTCTTGTGGAGCACGGGCTCCAGGCACGTGGGCTTCAGTAGTTGTGGCATGTGGGCTCAGTAGTTGTGGCTCACAGGCTCTAGAGCACAGGCTCAGCGCACAGGCTTACTTGCTCCGCAGCATGTGGGATCTTCCTGAACCAGGGCTCAAACCCGTGTCCCCTGCACTGGCTGGCGGATTCTTGATCACTGCGCCACCAGGGAAGTCCCGGAAAATGAAGTTTTTAAAAGTACCCTCAACAGATATGACACCAAAAGCACAGGCAACAAAAATAAAAACAGATAAATTAGACACATCAAGATTTAAAACCTCTGTGCATCAAAGGACACAACAGAGTGAAATAGCAACCTACGGAATGGGAGAAAATATTTGCAAATCATATATCTAATAGGGGTTAATATCCAGAATATATAAAGAACTTCTACAACTCAACAAAAAACAAATAGCCCAATTTAAAAATAGACAGAAGACTTGAACACAATTTCTCCAGAGAAGATATACGGATAGTCAACAAGCACATGAAAAGATGCTTAACATCACTAATCATTAGGGAAATACAAATTAAAACCACAATGACCTATCACCCTACACCTGTTAGGATGTCTATTATCCAAAAAACAAGACATAACAAATGCTAGTAAGGATGTGGATTAAAGAGAAGCCTCGTACATTGTCAGAGGGGATGTAAACTGGTACAGCCACTGTGGAAAACAGTATGGCAGTTTCTCAAAAAATTAAAAATAAAATTACCATATGGTCCAGCAATACCACTTCCTTGTATACATACAAAAGAACTGAAAACAAGGTCTCAAAGAGATATTTGTATATCCGTGTTCACAGCAGCATTATTCACAATAGTCAAAAGATGGGAGCAACGCAAGTGTCCATCGATGAATGAATGGTTAAACAAAATGTGATATGTGTGCAACAATATTAATCAGCCTTAAAACGGAAAGAAACTCTGGCACTTGCTATAAATGGATAAACTCTGAGGATATCCAGCTAAGTGAAAAAAGCCAGGTTACAGAAAGACAAACACCATATGATGTAGCAAAGACAAACACTTACATGAGGTAGCAAGAGTAGTCAAACGTATAGAAACAGAAGTACAGTGGTGGTTTCCAAGGGCTGGGGGAGGGAGAAATGGGGAGTTGTTGTTTAATGGGCACAGGGTTTCTGTTTTTCAAGATGAAAAAGTTCTGGAAATTGGTCACACAACAATAGGAATATACTTACCACTACTGAACTGAACCCTTAAAAGTGGTTAAGATGGTAAATTTTGTTATGTGTATGTTCACCACAATTAATTTTTAAAAATAATTTTAATGTGAAATTCTTAGAGATAAATGTTTAAAAATGTGTGCAAGACCTTTATTCTAAAACTGTAAAAGATTGCTGAGAGAGATTAAAGATCACTTAAATAAATGTAGAGAAAATCACTTTCATGGATTGGAGGTTGCGATATTAAAATTCATTCATAAATTTCACTCAATCCCAATCAAAATTCCTGTAGGCTTTTTTCCTAGAAACGTATAAGCTGATTCTGAAATGTATATGGAAATTCAAAGGATTGAGAATACTCTAAACAATAATTTCAAAGAATAAGGTAGAGGATTTACAATATCAATATTTGATTTCAAGACTTACTATAACACCACAATAATCAAAGAGTGTGGAATTGGCATAAGGACAGACATCTAGAGCAGAACAGAATAGAGTCCAGAAGTAGACCCACAGATATATGGTGAATAGTTTCTCTTCTTTTCCTTATTCCTTTCTTTCTTATTTCGGTAACACTGGTTTATAACATATATAAGTTTCATGTGTACAACTTTATATTTCTACATCTGTATACACTATAGCATGCTCACCACCAAAAATTTAGTTGCCCTCTGTCACCATATAGTTGATCACTTTTACCAATTTTGCCCTTCCCCTCTCCTCTGCCTCTTCTTCTCTGGTAACCACTAATCTGTTCTCTGTATCTATGTGCTGGTCTTCCTTTGGTTTGTTCTTTTTTTTTTAATTTTTTTTATTTTTTGCGGTACACGGGCCTCTCACTGTTGTGGTCTCTCTCGCTGCAAAGCACAGGCTCCGGACGCGCAGGCTCAGCGGCCATGGCTCACGGGCCCAGCCGCTCCGCGGCACGTGGGATCTTCCCAGACCAGGGCACGAACCCGTGTCCCCTGCATCGGCAGGTGGACTCTCAACCACTGCGCCACCAGGGAAGCCCCTGGTTTGTTCATTTTGTTTGTTTATTCTTCATATTCTACATATGAGTGAAATCATACAGTATTTGTCTTTCTCTGTCTGACATTTCACTTAGCATAATACTCTCAAGGTCCATCTATATTGTAGCAAATGGCAAGATTTTATCTTGTTTTATGGTTGAGTAGTATTCCATTGTGTATATACCACATCTTCTTTATCTGTAAATAGAGTTTTTACAAAGGTTCCATAATTCAATAGGGGAAAGCATAGTCTTTTCAACATTTGGTGCTGAAACAACTAGGGGGAAAAATGAACTATGAAAGCAAAGACAAGGCTTGTACATCAAAAACTACAAAACAGCTGAAAGAAATCAAGGATTTCTAGGTCTAAAAAAATGGAAAGACATCCCATGTTCATACACTAGAAGACTTTAATGTTGTTAAGATGTCAATAATCCCCAAATTGATCTAGAGATTCAATGCAATCCCTATCAAAATCCCAAGTGCCTTTTTCACAGAAATGGATAAACTGATCCTAAAATTCAAAGGAAATTGAAAGCAACCTCAAAAAGCCAAAACAATCTTGAAAAAGAACAAAGTTGAAGGACTCATACTTCCTGACTTCAAAATTAACTACAAAGCTATAGTAATCATAACAGTATTGGCATAAGGATAAACACATAGACCAAAGGAATAGAATTGAGAGTATAGAAGTAAACCCAGATATCTATGCTTGATTGACAAGGGCGCCAAGACCACTCAACTGAGAAAGAACAGTGTTTCCAATAAATGATGCTGGAACAACTGGATATCCCCATGCAAAAAAATGAAGATGGACCCCTACCGCACACTACAGACAAAAATTAACTCAAAAGGGATCAAACACATAAAACTCTTAGAAGTAAACCCAGGTGAATCTCTCTGACCTTAAATTAGACAACAATTTCTTAAAAGTACAAGAAACAAATGAAAAAAACAAATTAAGCTTCACCAAAATTTAAAACTTTTGTGCCTCAAAGGACACTTCAAGAAAATGAAAAGCCAACAGAATGGGTAAATTTTGGCAAATCATGTATCTGATAAGGGACTAGGATCCAAAATATATACAGAAAGCTTACAATTCAACAACAATCCAAATAAAAAATTGTCCAAGGACTTGAATAGACATTTCTCCAAAGAAGATATACAAAGGGGCAACAAATGAGAAAACATGCCTGACATCCTTAGGGAAATGCAAATCAAAACCACAATGCGATACCACTTCACAACCACAAGGATGGCTATTATCAAAGAAACAGATAATAACAAGTACTGGAAAGGATGCAGAGAAATCAGAATCCTCATGCACTGTAGGTAGGAATATAATATGGTAGAGTTTCTTTGGAAAATAATCTGGAGTTTCTCAGAAAAGATCAAACATAGTAACCATATGACCCAGCAATTTCAATCCAAGGTATATGCACAGGTGAAATGAAAACATATGTCCACACAAAAACTTGTACTTGAATGTCCTTAGCAACATTGTTTTTAATGCCCCCAAAGTGGAAACAATGCAAATGTAAATCAACAGATGAATGGATAGACAAAATCCATTGGAATATACAATGGAATATCATTCAGCCATAAAAAGGAATGAACTACTGATATATGCTACAATATGAATGAACCTTGAAAACATTATGCTAAGTGAAAGAAATCAGACACAAAAAAACCACATATTGGGCTTCCCTGGTGGCGCAGTGGTTTAGAGTCCGCTTGCCGATGCAAGGGACACGGGTTCGTGCCCCGGTCCAGGAAGATCCCACGTGCCGCGGAGTGGCTGGGCCCGTGAGCCATGGCCGCTGAGCCTGCGCATCCGGAGCCTGTGCTCCGCAACGGGAGAGGCCACAGCGGTGAGAGGCCCGCGTATCGCAAATAAAAAACCAAACAAAAAAACAAGAAAACCACATATTACATGGTTCCATTTTTATAAAATGTCCAGGATAGGCAAATATATACAGGTAGAAAGTAGATTAGTAGTTGTCTAGGCCTGGGGTAAGATTGAGAGAAACAGTTACTGCTAATGGTTATGGGGTTTCTTTCTGGGGTAATGAAAATGTTCTAAAATTTACTGTGGTGATAACTGCACAACTCTCTTAATACACTAAAAACCACTGGATTGTACATTTTAAATGGGTGATTGGTATGGCATGTGAATTACATCTCAATATAGCAGTTAAATAAAAAAAAGTCAAGGGAGAAATCGAGCTGGAGAGATGAATTTTGGAGTTATCAGCGTATGTACAGTACTTATAACATTAGCCTCAAAAACTTCTCCAGGGTTGCGCTATACAAAAGAATGAGAAGTGGTCCAAGGACTAAGCCTCTATGTCCTTCAGCATTAGAGGTAGAACGATAAGGAGGAATCAGCAAAGGAGATAACATCAGTGAGAGAGGCAGGAAGAAAACCAGGTAAGCATGGTATCCCGGAAGCAAGTGAACAAAGTGTTTCAAGGAGACCAACTTGTCAAATGATTCTGGCTTCCCCAAACTGAGAACTGGGAAGGGACTACTGATTTAGCAACATGAAGGTTCTCGGTGACCTCGAGAAGAGCAGTTCTGATAGAAAAGTGAGGGCAAATACTTGATTACAGTGGGATCAAGGAGATTGGAAGGAGAAAAATCAGAGAATCAAGAAAAGAGAATTCTTAAGGAGTCTGCTCAAGAAGGAAGTAGAGAAATGGGTTGGTATCTGGAGGAAAAGTAGAATCAAGAGAATCTATGGTTGCTGTTTTCAAGATGAAAGAAACACCAACAGTTTTATGCTGATAGGAATGTGCCACTAGAGAAGTAACTTTTAAGAGAGAGGGGAGGAAGGCTGGAGCAACACTCTTGACTCAGCAAAGAGGAACGAAACCTAGTGCGCAAGTGGAGGCCTTGGGCTTTGCTGGGAGCATGGACAGCAAAGACCTACTAAATACAGGAAAGGGGAAATAGCACAGAGGCAATTACGTGCATAGATACGGCGGTGAGCGCCAATAATGTTTTCTCGATTAAACAGGAAGTAAGGTCATCAGCAAAGGCTGAGAAGGGACTTTTGAGAAGAGAGGAGAAGGTCTGGAACAGTCCTCTAGGAGGGCAGGAGAATGAATAAACTGTAGAAATACAGCAGGATTCCCAGGCAGCACTAAGGGTCTCCTTGAGGTTAGTGATCGTGAATCAACAGTGAGGCCAGGGAATTCCCTAGCGGTCCACTGGTTGGGACTCCCCGCTTTCACTGCTGAGGGCCCAGGTTCGATCACGAGTTGCGGACTAGGATCCCACAAGCTGTGCGGCACAGCCAAAAAAAAAAAAACAACCAGCGAGGCCAGAGAACATGTTCAGAGTTCCCTCCAGCCAAGGAGAACACCCACAGAGCACGCAGAGATTTGGATTCGACCGGAGTTGTGGTTTGGCCAAGCAAGTGTGACAAAGCAAAAGAGGGCAAGGGGACTGATAGTGTACTAGAAGAGGCAGTGATTATAATGACTGACTTGGGACTTAATATTATTTAAGGAGAAGAGTAAGGGCATGAGGGGGTGAGGGATGGAGAAGGAAATAGGATCAATGGACTATAGGACCTGTTGAGAGGACTGATGTTATGACAAAAAGCAGAAAAATGCAGTCACGGGTGGCAACTCTCACAGTTGACATGGTAAAGAAATGTGTTTTATTTCTCCATCATTTTATGAAAACACAAAGAATGCTATAGGCATTGGTAGGAAGCACACAGGGTGGAAAAAGCCTCCCATAATTTAATTTCTGATAGCCAAACTGACTGCAATCTAATGACAATATGAGATACCATGTATTAGAGTCACATCACTTTCTACCTAATTAGGCTTGTTCCCTAACTGCTGGGGCTCAGTTTTCTCATCTGTTAAATGGGGATGATAACCGTAACCACTTCCACAGGTTGAGGATTGAAAGAGTTAATATATGAGAAGTTTTTACAACTCTGCCCAGCACTTAGCAAGCAATAAATAAACGTCTGCTATTGCTAATACTGCTATAACATACTACCGTTTAAGACTGTGCATGTTTCTTATTTTTAAAAGCTGCAATAACCAACAAAAACAGACTGTTATAAAAGCAACAGTCTCAGTAGGGAAGAGTTCAAAGACTCAAGTATTAAGCCCGGCTCAGGCTCAAGTCATTACAGAATTCTTCCAAGTACTTTTCCCACTCTGCTCCAAGTTTCTCCACTTTCTGGGGACATGGGAGAAATAACACGTGCCATTCAAAAGGGCTGTGAGCTCACAGGAACTCTACAAACATTAACTTTGCTGTTGGATAATGGGTTCAACTTCATCCGAAACTCAATTTCTAGGTTCTGTGCCAGCTCCTTTACTTCCTGCCCACATGGGTGGCCTTGATAGCCACATGGAATAGCAACATCTTAAAACAAAACAAAACAAAACACACACACACGAAAAAACCACCTTAGGAAAGGGTGCTTTTTCTTATTTAGGAACATTTCACATGTCCATTTAGAAACAGACCAGACTTCTTTTACAGTTCAAATGAGATGCCTGCTTGGTTACTTGTCATTTTCTTACTCCATAGGTCACTGGAGGAGGGAGGAGAGTCAGACATTCGCCTGCCGGTCACCTGACAGAGACTCCTCTGTGGGATGTAATCCCAGACATTGTCCGGGTCCCAGTGGATTGTTACAGGTCCCACCAGCATGCTGCCTGTTTGAAGCACCCCGAGGAAGCAAAAGCACCCATTGAGTGCAGAGCCCTAAGATTAGCTGCCTTGTACAGGCCTGGCTTGAAATGTCTCCACCCCTGCCTCCCACCTGTTGTTTTCTTTTAGGGCGGCTCAGATTGTGGATCCAAGGTAAAATTTTCTTATGCTCTAAGTCTAGCTGTTGGCAGAAGCAATCATCCCATCAGAAGTAAAAATGGGAAGAAGCAGTGAACTCTGGAACGAGTTGGACATACTCAGATCGTCTCAGGATTGAGGCTGAAGGAGAGAAGAACAGGGGCCCTATGAATCCTATTGCCTGGTGTTATATATTTACCAAATATTCTCTGCATTTGGGGCTGAGCTCTGGGCTCTTTCTATTCTATAATTTAATTGCTCTACTGAGAACAAACTAAATTAACAGAAGGGGCTATGTGATCTTTCCCTGCGGCATTCTTATAACAACTTACAGAGAAGTGTGACCAAATGAAAGATATGGTCTCTCTACCAAAGAGGTAAAAGGGTGAAAGCATTTTGGGGGCAAACTTCTTGGGCATCAACCTATTACATCATGAGTTCACCCAAACAGGCACAATGGCTGGGAGGTGGGCGGGGGGGGATTTGCTCTGAATAGGTCCCTCCTCACAGGTACAAATTTCTGGAGATAACAACAGAAACAAAAACAAAATAAAATCTACACATGCACATGGAATGACATGGAACAATGAAGAAAACATTAAATAAAAGACAGAGGTTGTGAAACGAAATAAGCAGAATGTGGTTTCTACTGTTTTAAACATATCTACTAGTCCGTGGGGGCAAAAATCTGGAGAAATACATACCAAAGGAATTATGGGGAATTTTTGCTTTCTATCAATATATCAATGTTTGAAATCTTTACAATGAATATTCTGATTATTTCTGTGATCAGGAAAAAAAAAACCAGGAAGAATCCATGCTTCCAGATTTGCTTGAAAAACAAAAAACTGCTAATCTGGAAACCACAAAGGTCTGTTAACTTCTCTATTTCTGCAGAGCATCTATTAGTTCGTCCTTTCCAACTTTTCACCTGCTATAGGACATTTTTCTCTTTCACAGTTTCTTCTTCTTTCTTCTACAAATGCTGCCTCTGAATTCCTTCTAAATCCTTCCCAGTTGTCTTACAAGCCATCTTTTTCTTTTGGATTAATTTCTTCCAGAAAGTCAACTCCAAGCTAGCTTTGCCAACCCTACAAATTCCACCAGGATGAACTAATAAGTAATGGATACTTTCTCATAAAAATTACCTTTATCTTCACCTCTAGAATTAACTTCCTTTTTCATGTGTATCTTCAATGAACAACTTTTATTTGGGTACCTACTCCATACCATGAGCCATGAATACTCCAGATAGAATTAGAAAAAAAAAACCAAAACTTCCTCAACTACCATATTTGGTTCATAATGGTGGTACTCTGCAATCAACGAGAACAATGTCCCTTCTCAGAATAGCAAACTCCAAACCTCAAATCCCTAACAAAGAACAGTAAACAGGTTTAGTCTCGCATGCCAACTTCAGCTAGTTAGTCTGACTTGGGGACCCAAGTACTGTGTTAAGAAGGATTCTGAGTCCGTGTAGAGCTCCATAATAAAGAGTGAAGTACGTTTTTTTTAGCAGTTGTTTGTCACAGGCAAAGAACAAGGTTGGGGTCACTGGCTCTTCCTTCTCTTCACAACCTGTTGGGGCCAGGATGGTATGACCCACATTGTTCTTATTTTTGGTCTATCTTGAGTTCAGTCGCTGTGAAATGTTGCTAAATTTGAAGAAGGTGTGGGTGTGTATATGTTGGGGGAGGGGGGTTGGAGGAAAAAGGTACCTCTTTTCTTCTCTTGAGAATCTTTAACTGTTCTACTGCAACTCAAAGGAGAATGAGATGGCAATTCAAGGGGGTGGAGAAAGATGATTTCACTACAAGGAATTTCCAACCTGAGTCAAATTTCAAGTAGTAAGACCTTGGGCTGGTTATCTCCAGTCACTCATGAACCCATCGTCCCTATTCTCAGTTTAATCACAATTGCATAAAATCAATAGACCCATGCAGTAATTTTTCTCCATGTTCCCCAAAGTTTATTCAACATCAGGTTCATTCACCTCTCTACTTACCCTCTTCCCGTGGTATCAAACTACAGGTAAGACAAGTAGGCTTGGGTTTACCATTTCATCCCGGAAATCATTCTCAGAATGCAATACCCTCTCCGAATTCTTCCCACATATAGACAGTACAGAATGGTGATAACTCTAAAGAAAGCCTTCTAGTTTCTGGTTATCAATAGGTTCACTTGATCTATTTTCTGAAACTACACATTTACCAATTCTCTGTCTACTGTGAGAATACTATGGAAGACTTCAGAACAGCACAGTCCGATAGAACTTTCTGCAATGATGGAAATGTTCTGTATCTGTGCTGTCCAATTACAGAAGTCACTAGCAATTTGTGGCTACTGAGCACTTGAAATATGGCTAGTGTGACTCAAAGGAAGTTTTACATTTTAATTAATTGTAAGTTAAATAGCCACAGGTGGCCAGTGGCTACTATACTGCATAGTGCTACTATACAAGACAGAAGAAAGAGAATAAATCCAGGCTCCCTGGAAAATGGAAAGCTCTAAAAGTTTATCCTGGAACTTCCCTCTGCATATCCTGAGTACAGAGGAAGAGTTAAGTCTTCTGTTGCCATAGAAACAGATCCTTGCCACAGCTGTGAGCCCCCAAGAGGTACAGTGCTCAAAGATTTCCCTATATGACTCAGGAGCTGCTCTTCCTCTGGGAATAGAGAACAAAATGACGATGGGCTTACAGCATCCTGCTTCCCTGTTCATAGTGCTTCTTTGCTCCACAGTGTAATGCCAGTGATAGGGCTTTACGGGATTTCTGAGCAGAAAGAGAACAGAAAGCAGCTAGCCAACCGCACTTACTGTCCCAAAGAGAAAAACAAACCATGAAGGTAAGGTGACTTACTCATTTAAAATTCTTTTTACACAATTGAAGGTAAAAAGTAAACAACCCACAAGGAATTTAAAATGTAGTTCAATGAAACATAAAACTCAATGAACAGGTTAAAAAACAGGTGAAGAAAGAATTACTGTACTGAAAGGTAGAGATAGGAAATTACCAAGAGTGCAGCATACAGAAATAAAGAATTAGAAAATATGGAACTGTTTAAGAAACATGAAGGATAGAAAAAAAAGGTCCCATACATGACTTCTAAGATTCCCAAAAGGAAAGATGGGAGAGAATAAAACAAAGGCAAAATTTGAAGGGATACATGGTTGAGAATTTCTCAGATTCTTTGAAAGACATGAACTCTCAGATTCAGGGACAAATAGTAAGCAAGAAAAATAAAAATAAATCAAACCCTGAACACACAACACAACAGTAAATTTGCATAATACCATGAACAAAGCAAAGATTATAGGGACTTCCCTGGTGGTCCAGCAGTTAAGACTCCACACTCCCAATGCAGGGGGCCACGTTAGATCCCTGGTCAGGGAACTAGATCCTTCATGCCACAACAAAGAGCCTGCATGTCGCAACTAAAGATTCTGCATGCCTCAACTAAAGATCCCACATGCCACAACTAAAGATCCCACAAGCCACAACAAAGATCCCGCACTCAGCAATGAAGATCCCACATGCTGCAACTAAGACCTGGCGCAGCCAAATAAAAAATAAATAATTTTTAAAAAAAAGAACAAAAGATTATAAAGCAGCTAACAGAAAAAAACAAATTAACTGTAAGATCTGAGAATCAGACTTCTTAATTACAATATCAGATGCCAAAAGATAATGAAATAGAATAACTCTGTCCAACTGCTGAGAAAAAAATAACCGCCAACCCAGATTTTTATACCCAGCTAAATTACCATTCAATAGTTACAGCAAATAAAAACACTTTTTTAATTTGCAAGCAAAAAAAAGTGTTTATGCTTAATAAATTCTCACTGAAAAAAAACTTAACACCTACCTCTGGAAGAAGGAAATTTAACTCAGAAGGATGAAGTATGATGAAAGAAGGAACAGTAGGCAAAGAATTTGCTAAGCAGGTGGGTGACTCCAAACAAGCAGACTTTATCAAATAAGAACAGCAACAACTAATTCTAGAGTACACAAATGAAGTGGAATTAGAATACTGAATCTTGGACTTCCCTAGTGGTGCAGTGGTTAAGAATCCACCTGCCACTGCAGGGGACATGGGTTTGAACCCTGGTCCAGGAAGATCCCACATGCCACGGAGCAACGAAGCACATGTGCCACAACTACTGAGCTTGTGCTCCAGAGCCCGTGAGCCACAACTACTGAGCCTGCATGCCCTAGAGCCTGCACACCGCAATTAATGAGCCCATGCGCTACAACTATTGAAGCCTGCACGTTCTAGGGCCCACATGCTGCAACTACTGAGCCTGCATGCTGCAACTACTGAAGTCCATGCATCTAGAGCCCACAAGAAGAGAAGCCACTGCAATGAGAAGCCCACGCACTGCAAGGAAGAGTAGCCCCCACTCACCACAACTAGAGAAAGCCCGCGCACAGCAACGAAGACCCAAAGCAGACAAAAAAAAAAAAAAAAAAAAAAAAAATGAATAGTGAATCTCAACAGTGTGTAAGACAAACTGTGGGTTCTTTTTTATTTGGGAAGAGAGTAGAGATACTGATTTAACATTAGATTTTTTTTTAAGTATGCAAGCCAAAAATTTAAGAGCAGCCTCTAAAAGAATTGAAAGCTTCCAGATGGTGATAAAGAAAACCCAAGTTACCTAACAGAAGGCAGGAAAGGAGAAAAATGCAAACAAAACATATGGTACATAACACAAAAAAACATATTAAATAACAATATATTTAATAAGATATTAAATAATAATATATTTTATACTAATTAGATATTAAGTTAACATATAGTGGTATTCAGAATACTTTTTAAATGGATTTGGGACTTCTCTGGTGGTCTAGTGGGTAAGACTCCACTCTCCCAATGCAGGGGGCCCGGGTTCGATCCCTGGTTGGGGACTAGATCCCGCATGCCGCGGCTAAGAGTTTGCATATCACAACTAAGAGCCCGCATGCCACGACTAAAGATCCCACATGCTGCAACTAAGACCCAGCACAGCCTAAATAAATAAATATTTTTTTTAAAAAATGGATTACACTTGCAAATTAAAAGTCTCAGATTAGGTTGAAGGGGGCTTCCCTGGTGGCGCAGTGGTTGAGAGTCCGCCTGCCGATTCAGGGGACACGGGTTCGTGTCCCGGTCTGGGAAGATCCCACATGCCGTGGAGCGGATAGGCTCGTGAGCCATGGCCACTGAGCCTGCGCGTCCGGAGCCTGTGCTCCGCAACGGGAGAGGCCACAACAGTGAGAGGCCCGCGTACCGCACCAAAAAAAAAAAAGTCTCAGATTAGGTTGAAAAAAAACCCAGCTATCTGTCATTTACAGGAGACACATCTAAGACATTAGGAAACAGGGACTGAAAATAAAAGGACAGGAAAAGATACCAGCAAATAGTTACAAAAGGAAAGCTGGCATTAATACCAAAGAAAATAGACCAAAGAAAAAAGTATTACTAGAGATAAAGATGTTCTCTACAAAAGCAATTCTCCAGAAGGACATAAACAATTCTAAACAACTATATACTTGAGAAAAGTTCAAATTACACACAGTAAAATTTGACAAAATTATAAAGTGAAGTTGGCGAAGCCATAGTCAGAGAGTTTAACATAGTTCTCTCAGGAACTGGTAAATCAAGAACACCAAAATTTAGTAA
The DNA here is from genome assembly GCF_003031525.2 of Neophocaena asiaeorientalis asiaeorientalis. NCBI lineage: Eukaryota > Metazoa > Chordata > Mammalia > Artiodactyla > Phocoenidae > Neophocaena > Neophocaena asiaeorientalis. The sequence goes on along the minus strand of NW_020185335.1, from coordinate 3,665,381 downwards.
GATAAGGAAGATTTGAACAACACAACTGATAAGCTTGGTCTAAGGATATCAGAATCAAATTTCACCCAACAATCAGAACACAATCTTCTCAAGCATGAATGAAATATTTATGAAAACTGACCATGCAGTGTGCCACAAATCAAGCATCAATAAAAACCAATCAGGATTATAGAGGCTGCTGACTATAATGCAATCATGTTAAGAGGCCAACCTAAAATTTTTTGGAAATTTTAAAATATACTTATAAATAACTCACGAATCAAAGAAATACTAAAAAGTAGAAAATACCTAGAAATGAATGATAAAGGAAACACTACAGATCAAAAATCATGGGACCCAGGGACCTCCCTAGTGGTCCAGTGGTTAAGAATCCATCCTGCAATGCAAGGGACACCAGTTCGATCCCTGGCCAGGGAACTAAGATCCAATATGCCACAGGGCAACTAAGCCCACGTGCCACAACTAGAAAGGAGCCCATGTGCCACAACAAAGAGCCTGCACACCGCAATGAAAGATCCTGTGTGCCGCGACTAATCCCCAATGCAGCCAAAAAATAAATATTTTAAAATATCATGGGACCCAGTTAAAGAAGTGCTTAAAGGAAAAATCTAGAGCCTTAAATGACTATATTAGAAAAGGAGATTAAAAAGTAAATGAGCATAGGGTACACTTAAGAAGTTAGAAAAGCATAAACAGTAAGCCCAATGAAAGTAGAAGAAAAGATAAAATACAGTTAAGAGTATAAAGCAATGAAATGTGGCAGGCAGAGGGGAGGCAATGGACAAAACCAAAAAATGCTCCTTTGAAAATAAAATAATAAAAAATAGGTCTGGCAAGACTTATCAAGAATAAAAAGAAAACATACAAATAATATTAGGAATGAAAAGGGGGACATAATATAGAGATAGAGATAGACACAGAGGCTGTCTTGAAATATATGACACAAGTAACACTGAAGAACTTGAATCATTAGATAAAAGCCTACTCAACAAAAAAAGTCCTAGGTCCAGATAGTTTTACAGGAGAATTCTACATGTAAGGTCCACCAAGCATTCAAAATACAGGTATTTCCTTTGCCTTTATCTGTTTCTTCCAGATCCACTTTCCTCTCTGTTAGCCTTCTCTCCAGAAGAATAACAAGTCTGGACACGGTTTCCTTGCCTCCCAAACTTCTGTTGCATTTGGCCAATGGGAATCAAGAAACCTGAGGACAAAATGATAGAGAGACTGGGGGTACTTATTACCTGGTGCTCTCTGCGCTTTGCCATGGTATGGCAGTGGTTCCTTTCTCCTATGTAAGTCCACAGTTCTGTGGGACACCTCTCCCAGGGTTACAGTTCTCATCATGTTTGGTAATGGCTCCCTCCCCATGCACTTCAGATCTAGGTGTTATAAGAACTTCCCACTGTGGCCAGTCTCCAGATGCTTCACCATCCACTGTTAGTTCCTTTAATCCTGCCCACACCTTTGTAAACTGTCTGTTCAATTAAATTTGAGTGTGCCATCTGTTTGCAGCCAGAACTCTACTATACCTTTATACAAACTCTTTTGAGAAAAAAATGAACATACACTCCTAACTGCCTTATAAAAGGTTACATTAATCTTAATAACAAGAAAAAGTATAAAAATTATGAGTGAAATTTTATAACATATGCAGAAATCCCAAGTAGAATATTAACATATTAAATCTAGCAATGTATAAAAATAGAACACATCACAACCAAGTAGGGTTTATTTAAAGAATATAATGATAGTTTAACACTACAAAATCTATTGATACAATTCACCTCAGTAATGAATCAAAGGAGAAGGACGATGTGAATAAATGTAAAGGAAATTTTGATAAAATAACCATTTGTGATATTTAACAAATTAAGAATAGAAGGAAATAAAGGCTAGCCACCGAAAACATACACAATGCTTCCAATGCAAGAAGCACTTCCTTTAATAGGAGGAAAACAAGGATGCCCATGGTTATAGAGTCAAATAAACTTTTTCCAGAGGAAATTGCCAGCAATCCTAAGGTAAGAAAGAGGAGTGACACACAACAGAATTAGAAAAGGAGAAACAAAACAGTTATTATTTACCAACGTGATTCTCTTGGGTTTTCTCTGTAGATGCTTTCCATTAAAACTATTAGACCTATAAGAGTTCAACAAGTCTGCTGAATATACCAGAAACCTGAAATAATTATAAAAAATTTTTAAAATAGTATTTACGGCATAAACCAAAAAACTATAAGGTACCCAGGGGTAAATCTAACAAAAAAGATTCAAGATCTTTAGATAATTACTAAGCTTTACCCAGAGACATTAAATAATAATAAGAGGTTGCTTTCACTGATCACTTACTATCTGCTGGGCAATGTTTTGAGTGATGTGGATATGCCTATAAGCTCATTTAATTGATACAATAGTACTGTATGATAGATATAATTATTATAAGCCTCACTTAACCTTAACCGCTACCCCACACTGCCTCCTAAGAAGCGGTTCCTCGTGTGCGTAAGTGGTATACTGGTGAGCACAGGTGCCTTCCAAGAAGGGGTGTCTCATTGCTGGGGCCTCCTATGCAGGCACCTCTGGCTCAGCCAAGCCAAGCCTCCAGAAGACATTCTCAGGTGATACTGAGGCAGACTTGACCTGAACTACCCAGGCTCCGGCTGTCTGAGACTCTCAATTGAAGGGCAAGAAGCCCTTCTTCCATCATATGAGATCACAGCACACACCGTGGGAGCAGAGCTTGGGACTTGATCTACTTCAAATCACATAAGGATACAGACCAACTCTGAAGAAAGTAGATCTCCATATTAGGCCTAGCCACCCTTCAGACACCATGTCACTTTAAGTTCTTGTGGCTTTCCCATTCCTAAGAACAAGTCAATGTAGATTCCTCAGACTTGAGATGTTTTATTTATTAAGACTTTAAGCTGCTTTGCAGAGTTAAGAACTTAATGGACATTCAACTATTTGTCTTTTTAGTAACATTTGAAGATTCTGGCTAACAGAAATGCAGTTTTTATTTTGCATTTTTTGCAACTTTTCTGTAAGTCTGAAATTATTTCAAAGTTTTTAAAAATGTACAAAAATTTTATTCTTACATCTGTAAGTCTGTTCCCATCAGGTTCACGGGTAGACCCAATTTTATAAGATGGTAATTGCTAAACTCAACATAAAACTCCAGTAAATATCCTAACAGTTCTTCCCCCATAGAAGTTGACAAAGCTGATTTTTAAATTTATCTGGAAGCAAAAAGCGCCAAAAATAGCTAAGCAGTTTCTGTTGTTTTATTGTTGTTATCTGTAACATACGGAACTGTTTATTCTGCTGTTTGCAATACAAAGACATGGGGAAATGTTACTGTTTGTGCAACATAGTAGGGGAAAAAATGTGAAACTGTCCATTAGGGTCGGTTTGCCAGATGTCCTCATTAAGAATAACAGCTATAGGGCTTCCCTGGTGGTGCAGTGGTTGAGAGTACCCCAAAAAAAAAAAAAAAAAAAAAAACCAGCTATAAACAGAGCAGTTCCTGGTACTCTGTACTTCATTTTGTTGATTCTATCTGGATTCCCTTATTTGTCCCTAGAAAGCTTTATTTAGACAACACAGCTTTGAAAGAGAATACATAACAATATGAAAGGATTTGCCCTTCTACACGGCAAGACAAAACTATGGTAATTAAGAAAGTATTAGCACAAGGATAGACAACTTGACCAATGGGACAGAACAAAAAGCCCAGGAACAAATCTATGCCTGGAAGGAAACTTAATATTTTGATAGAGGTATGTTTTTTTTTTTTTTTCCGGTATGCGGGCCTCCCACTCCCATGGCCTCTCCCGTTGCGGAGCACAGGTTCCGGACGCGCAGGCCCAGCGGCCATGGCTCACGGGCCTAGCCGCTCCGCGTCATGTGGGATCCTCCAGGGCCAGGGCACGAACCCACGTCCCCTGCACCGGCAGGCAGGCGGACTCTCAACCACTGCGCCACCAGGGAAGCCCGATAGAGGTATCTTGAAACTTGATAGAGACAGCTTTGCAAATCAGTAGGAAAAGACTTTACCATTCCTCACTTGCTGCTGGGAGAGCTGGTTATTCATATGGAAGAAGGAAAATATATCCTTATCTTACTCCATTCAAACAATTTAATTCTCCATAGATTAAGGACTCAAATATGAAAGGCAAAATTTTAAAACTTTTAGAAGAAAATATAAGACAATAATCTTTACGACCTCAGGGAAAGAAAAATCTTTCTTAGGACACAAAATGCACAAGCCATTAGGGAAAACACTGGAATATTCAATTATATTAAAGGTAAGTTAACCGTAAGAAATCGCAAGGAGAATAAAGAGATAACCCACAAACTGGGATATACAGATGTATATCTGGAAACAAAATGAAATAAAAACACAAATTCATACAAACTAGTAAGAAAAGGATGAACCATCCAATATAAACATGGATAAAAGACATGAACAAGAATGATGATTAAATATACATCAGTATATTAATTATATGTAAATATATATTATATCAAGTATATAAATAACAAAAATCACAACGATATACCATTTCACACTCACCAGAACTTGCCAAAAATTCAAGTATGACAATATCATGTTTCGGCAAAAACATGTAACAAGTGAAAATATGCTATTTGGGGAGTATAAATTGGTACAAGCACATTGGCAACCTACTGGGCAATATTTAATCAAGAGTTGAAGGTATATATATGAGCCTGTGACCCAGCTATCTCAAGACTAAGGATGTACTCTAGAAAAACTCTCATTCAAGTATACAAGGAAACAGCAAAACATTCTCAAAGTAACTGAAAATAACTTTAATATCCACTGATGAGAATGGATTGATAAATGGTGATATCTGTGGTATATTCTTACAGTAGAGTAGAGCAGCAAAAATGAATGTGTTATAGCAGCATATAGTACAATGGATTTACAGATCTCAAATCCATTTTGAGTTATATCTATAAACAGAGATATGAAAGGATAGAGACATTATAAAGTTTACATAAGTTAAATACTGTTTTGGATAGAAACAGGCAGTGAAAAGTATGAACACATACAGGGTGATCAACAGGAGAGTCAGGGCAGTGGTTACTTTTGGGAAGGGAAGGAGAAAAGTAGGAATTGAGAGAGCTCCATACAATTACATCTGCAATGTTCTAGTTATAAGATGTTATGGGAAAACCCGAATGAACTTTTTGGCCAACCCACTATTAATCTGCTTGGCAGGTAAGTACATTATCTCTTTTGCATGCCTGAAATAGTTCATTTTTTGAAAAGATTCCAAGAGACAAGAACTCCTATTCAGAGTCACACCATTATGTGATTTCCTAAAATGTGCAAATGAAACCAAAATTGAAATAGCACAAACCCCTGTGACCCTCCCATCTTACAGTCACAGGACTGAAACTTTATAGAGTTCATCTAATAAATGTGAATCGACAGGAAAAGGAAGGTCAGGATCCAGCTTGGATCCCATGACAAGATGTACCCTGGGGACCCTCAGGGAAAAGAGAGGAAAGTTATTCCTGCTCTTTTATAAAAGTGATAATTTTTTATCACTTTTTTCTTAATTGTTTTGAGCTCCTTATGTAAAAGATACTTTGTAATTATGCCATCAATTAAAAATGTTGAGCCTCCACTATATAACCTAAGAGAAATTTGTCCTCTCAGAACAGAGGTTCCTACTGTTTTTTTCTTGTTTGAAGAAGTTGGTTAAAGTCATCTCTGCAGGATGTATCTATAATCCTAGAGACCTGGATACCTTCAAGGCCCAGAACTCCCCCTCCCAGTTCCATGCTTCTGCCCCTTTCTCTTAGTTATTGCTGGCTCTTAGGCATCAAACGCTGGCTTCCTGTTCCCCTTTATTGAGCTCTGGAGACTTGGAACTGGTAAGAGGCTTTGAAGAAAAGTACAAAGCCAGGAAAACACGGAATGGACACAACTATGACTTTCCAAAGGAAAGCAAATCTCAACAGTTGTAATAACCTTTTAGACTTTCCTCTGTCTGTAGCTTACGTAAGACGTGGCTCAGACATGAGGACCTAAGAAGTACTTAAGTCACTGAAGTTGGAAACAGTGAAAACTCTGTTTCCGGCGGGCAGAGAGGCTGAGGACAGGCTTTTTTTTTTTTTTTTTTTTTTTTTGGCTGCATTGGGTCTTCATTGCTGCATGCGGGCTCTCTCTAGTTGCGGTGAGTGGGGGCTACTTATCGTTGCAGTGTGCAGCCTTCTCACTGCAGTGGATTCTCTTGTTGCAGAGCACGGGCTCCAGGCGGGCGGGCTTCAGTAGTTGTGGCACTCAGGCTCAGGAGCTGTGGCTCACGGGGTTAGTTGCTCTGCAGCATGTGGGATCTTCCCAGGCCAGGGCTTGAACCCGTGTTCCCCTGCATTGGCAGGCAGATAGATTCTTAACCACTGAGCCACCAGGGAAACCCAGGGGACAGGCATTTTGGATGTTGGTATTATAATCCTGGCTTGTTCTAAACTCTAAGTATCTCCAGCATGCCCTTTTCACCATCCTATAAAGACACTGGGTGAACTGTTCACTTTGGGTGTCATTCTAAGTGCTTTATTAGACCTAAATTCTTCAGAGCACAGACTCTGTAGAATCCTCTCTATGTGAGGTAGTCCCACAGTCAGTGCCAAGCACCATGCCACCATTTCACAATATGGAAAAAGGAAGCACACTCGTGGCTCTTATATTCTCATCGTTAGGCCTGCAGCCATCCCTTAATCCAGAAATATGATGTTGTTCTTGTAAATGGCCTTGGGCCCTCTGACCCAGGGCCTCCATTTCATGATCCTTTTACACTACAATAGTGTTTTAATGAACTGACTTTGAATGCTGAAACTCCAGTCTCGTTGGTCATGCTACTGCAACAGTTCACTGAGCACAGCCCTCCCTATTCTATTCTGCTGTCCTGCACTTTGAATTCAGGGCTTGCTGTCAGCACGGAAAGCACCAGAGTTCTGATATGGCAGCCTTTGGTTATGTTCAACCGAGGGATTTATCTTCCACAACCTACTCAAAACCCTCCTCCAAAAGCTACCAAAAATTCCCCTGGTGAGAAATGCTATTATGAGAAGGAGCGGCTGCTTTCTGACTCCACTGTTTCATTAAAAAGATTTTTTTTTTCAAACAAATGTTCAGTAGAAGAATCCAAAGGTTTTCCAAAGTCACAGCAAAAACAGAACAGCTCATAATACTATTTCTCAAAGGTCTGTCACTTCATAGGAGATTCCTATACCTCAAGAGGCTGGAGATGCTTAGATTCACTATCCTTTTACATTGCATTTGGCCTCTGGGCTCAGAGGAGGTAGGAAATGGATGCATTAAACTCAGCCAACAAGACTGGGCTCATCAGATATTAAGATGGAAGGCAGCTAACTTGCAAGCCAGCCCTGGGCATAGGCCTTGGACTTACCAGAGTTCGCCAGGGCTGGCTGCAATGGTTTTGAATGTTTTAGCCATTTCTGACCAGGATTGAGGAAATCTAATAATACGTGTCGTACTTCATAATGCTTATCACAGTAGTGGGCAGTGTTACCACAAAGTTTCTTTGAAAAGCTGACTTAGATGGTGCTGTGCCTCTGGGGGCATTAAAAGTGTGTATGGGGGCTTCAGTGGTTGGGAGTCTGCCTGCCGGTGCAGGGGACATGGGTTCGTGCCCCGGTCCGGGAAGATCCCACATGCCGCGGAGCGGCTGGGCCCGTGAGCCATGGCCACTGGGCCTGCGTGTCCGGAGCTTGTGCTCCGCAACGGGAGAGGCCACAACAGTGAGAGGCCCGCGTACCGCAAAAAAAAAAAAAAAAAAAAAAAAAAAGTGTGTATGATCTAAAGAGAAAAGACCAATATTACAGAAAGCTCACTTGTACTTATGGTAGACCAAGTACTTCATTGGTTTAGGCTGGAATCCCAAGGGCTCCCTCAAATCCCTGTAGGATTCCTGGAGTACTTAAGCAGGCATCAAGATAAAAGAGTCTTAATATTTCTTAGTTTTTCTCTAAGGAAAAGCACCTTCTCAGTGCGGGGGGGCGGGGGGCGTGGTATTTGAGAGGGAAACAAATGAAAAGATCTCCAGAGACTGGAGAAATATGGGCAAAATGACCAAGCTGGCCGGAGTCTTGGAGTCTCAGTCCTGCATTCTCCTCCTACCTCTGTCTCAGATCATCTGGATTGACTCTAGATTTAAGTTTCTCCCACACATAATAAATCAACTTTGACCTTAAAAGATACTGTACAATACAGAGGTGGCTCATTTCAGAACAACTCCTTTTGAAGCATGGCTTATTCAATTACACTTTGTAGAGGGCTGAAAGTACTACCAACGAGCAAGCTGGAGCCATGCTATGCCGAGTCTAATTCACCAAGACCAAAAGGACCACATATGCCGAAATGTAACGAGGGGTTTCTCCAAGATTATCCTTCAGAGAGTAAGGTATCACCTTACAGCCAAAGTCTGCATAAAGTCTTTCAGCATGGAACATTTCCCTACATTCTGTACTTTGGACAAAAAAATACTCAACTAAACTAACATACCATTGTAAAGCAATTATACTCCAATAAAGATGTTAAAATGAAAAAAAAATACTCAACTATAACGCAGATTTAATAATTATTCCAGGGGGGAAATGACATTTCAGTCACTACTGCTGCCTATCATAAACAAGGCTTTAAAAATTACTTAAGGGCTTCCCTGGTGGCGCAGTGGTTGAGAGTCCGCCTGCTGATGTAGGGGACGTGGGTTCGTGCCCCGGTCTGGGAAGATCCCACATGCCGCGGAGCGGCTGGGCCCATGAGCCATGGCCGCTGAGCCTGCGCGTCCGGAGCCTGTGCTCCGCAACGGGAGAGGCCACAACAGTGAGAGGCCCGCCTACTGCAAAAAAAAAAAAAAAAAAATTACTTAAAACAGCACTAAAGTGTCAATGTCGTGGAGCTCAGAGACAAACACAAGACCAAGGAGGAAAACTCTTACATTTCCTTATGTACATTTTGGCCTGGGATAAATTTTAGAGAGATGGGTTTAAAAGGCGGTGGATCAGCCTTCTAGAAAACAGTGTTCAGTGACCAGAAAGAAAAGTGGCTCTAGGGATGACAAAGATACTGAAGTCAAAGATAATGAAAAAACAGTTTTTCTTTTGATATTTTCATTGAGAAGATAATATTGGCACATATGAGGAATTTCTTCTTACCAGGCACTTGACTGGAACCACAAAGAAAAGATCACCTGCCCCAGCCCAGATAGAGGATTTAGTTAACAAGGAATAACGTGAGTGAAAAGTAGAGAGGAGATCATCCGTGTAGCAGCCTCGTGGACAAGCGCCTGAATTTGTTTATTCAACAGAGGAACTGATGAAGAAGGTAAAATCTTCCACAAGCTGCAATATTCAGACTTTCTCTTAAAGGAGGAGGGAAGCAAAAATTCTTAGAAAGAACAAAGTAATGCCAATCACCTTCATAATAAATATACATTCCCAGCACCTAGCACAGGTCCGGGTATACTGGAAGCACTCAATCTCAGTTGAATAAATGAATATCTTAGCTCAACAGATCTACACACACAAAGTCTCATATTTTCAGTCAGTTAAAAAAAAAAAAAAAAAAAAAGGGAGAACAG
>NW_020185335.1:3648732-3655650 GCF_003031525.2 Neophocaena asiaeorientalis asiaeorientalis | reverse complement strand
TTTTTTTAAGTAAGCAAAAAAAAAAAAAAAAAAAAGGTTATTTTGTCCACTTTAAAGTCTGGATTCATCCTGAGATCTTGTACTTGTCTAGCTGGGGATATAAGAAAGAGGATGTAACTCAGGAAGCCCTTCTGTAGCACAAGGATCGGGGACACTGCCACAACTACCTTCTGTTCGGAGCAACTCAGGACCAAGGCAGATTGGCTCAGGCCTATCTGTAGGAGAAAAATGCTTAGTACCATGTAAAAGAAAACAGCCAAAGAATGAACAATGGTCTTGCTGGGTGGATCTACCCTCTGGGAGCAATAGAAAAGAAGATTTGTATGTATTCTGCCTGGGAAATATCTGACTAGTTTAGTGATACTGAAAGTGATGCTAATGAATGCATGAGAAAAGAATTCAGAGTTCTTTCTCTCTGTTTATGGACAGAAAAGTTAAATCCGTGGTAGGGGTGCACTTCAGATATAGACGGTACTCTGACTACATTTGTAGAATCATTTGTTACAAATTCAGATTCTACTGAACTCTGGGAGTGGGGTCCTGTCTTCCGCATTGTTAATGAGACCCTAGAGAAGACTGGACAGAGTCAAACTTGAAAACCCTTTGAACCATTCACAGAGATCAGGACAGCTCTTGTCTCCATCTGCCTCCTTCTCCTTACAGATCCGGGAGTGCACCATAAATTCTTGCCATGCCTCCTCTTACTTTACGGGGCACAGCGAATTCCTCCTTCCTCTTTACTCCCAACAGAGGAAGGCTGTACTCTCAATTCCAACAACTCGAGGGAGATCTCAAGGTAAACAGTCTCATCAGCCTACAGATTACCCCAGCTGCAGCTTTCAGATTAAACCTGGTTCTTTATTTGCTTTGCACTTGAGGGTTGGTCTTCAGGTTATGCACCCCTCATCCATTTAGCCTATCAAAATCAGGAACCCGACTCTTGGTTTCAAGGATAAACCTGTGTTCTTATGAGGAAGTAAGATTCAGAGGTGAAAACTGCCAGGCCTGTAAGAAGTCCATTCTCATACTCAAGCCTACACCCACCGTAATCACTAGGAACCATCTGACTGAGACAAGGCCGTGGCAAAGCTTGGAAAAGAAACAAATGGAAATGTGTACACATCCATCATTCTAAAAGATGGGGAATAGCATTTAGGTTTTGGACTAACTTCAAGATTTTGGTACCTCAGCCTCAGTGACCCAGTCATTAAAAACACCCCCTACTTAAGGGTTAGTAAGAGCAAAACCAAGAGCTTAAGTTACCCCCACTTCCCTATGACTTTTTTCCAATTTTGAAACTGTCAAAATTGAAGTTTAGTTTTAAAATTGGGTTTGCTAAAATGTAGGTGCCCAATAAGCTTGGGTTGAATGTCACATCTGTCAAATACAAAGCATGTTCCTTTCCCCAAAAGGAACTGGAGTTGCATTTCTGGTAAAGAGTGGCTTGGCTCAGAGAGTATTCCTCGTGACCTAGTTGGGGTGTGTCTTTGTTGAATGGCAAAATGTACACATCCCATAAAACACACACTTTAAGAGTGAAACCACTGTTTCTTGCAACACCTTTCAAACCCCAGTGAGGGAGAATTAACTGTGACCTTCAAGAAACAATCTTCTCCTCAAGGGAACTGTTTTTTTCTTTTATAGAAAATAAGCCCTCATGGTAATAGCTAAAAAACTCTGCTTTTTAAAAAGTCTTCCAAGAAAACCCAGTCTTCATTAAGAATAAGACTTCTGCAGGGCAGGGACCCATCATGCTCTTTGGAGGCCACAGAATGCTTTTCCTTTTCCAGAAACGATGGAAAGAACCATTACATCTAGCACACCTATAGTGAGGCACAAAGAGGCTTTCTGATCCACTCCGATGGAATTGGCAACTCTCCCTAATTATTTAAGAACAGAGAAAATTAAATCACTTGAGAACCCTAGAGTGGCAGCAAAGTAGAACCCATGAGATATCCTGCTGGCACGTTCAAAGACTTACCAAAAAGTCACCATCTATCAGCCCCTGTTGATGGCTTGGTAACAACAGAGAACAGTTTCGTTTTCTGCACATGCACGTGTACACACGCATCTGGCTGAGAAGTTGGAGGGAGACCTCAATGACCAGCCATTTTATATTAGGGCCCAGGAAACAGGCAACCTCTTCCTTCCAACACGGTGGAGCCTCTATATTTTTTCCCCCACGTCTAGAAATCTGTATTCTGAGATAACCAGGACTACAAATGGATGACCAGACCTCCAGAATACCACCCAACCATTAGGAGTTAAACACCTTATAGCAAAACGCATTTTATGTGGAAAAGAAGGGACTCTACTCGGATTCTATAAAGCAGCTCTTCTCAAGTGGCATTCTTATTATGGACGGCCCCCACAATACAGGTCAGATTTCAGTAGAGAACACTAGCTTCCATTTTGGGGAAAGAGTTCACACGATCCTAAATCTCTCTGTCCAGCAACTTCTGAAGAGATGAAAGAAGGCAGAGAACTCTAGAAGTGTCCCTGTAAGAACACCACTTCCCATTTCTATGTTATTTGGCTTTTGTAAACACCATCTCATGAGACCACAACAGCGACCCGGCAAGGTAAGCAGAACAGGTATTATCTCCATCTTACAGGTGGAGAAATGGTGACTCTGAGGCTAAATGACTCACTTGCATAAGGTCACAAGACAGGCAGTTAACTAGCAGCCCAACCGGGGGAGGAGCCTAGCCCTCTGACACGCAAGCAGTGCAATTTCCATGACGCTATCCAGCTTCCTCATGTTTTAGGTTGAGAGGCAGTAGAGGGTAATGGCTAAGAGACCAGGTGGATTCTGATGCTGGCAGAGCTGCATTTCAATCCCAACTCTGCCACCTATTAGCTATCTGGCCTTGTGTAGGTTCCTTAACCTCCCTTTACACCTCAGTTTCTTCACCTGTAAAATGGGAATTAAAACATTTTACCTCCTAGAGTTATAGTGATGATTAAATGAGCCGATGAACATACGGCACTCTAATTCATTCACTCAACAAATATATGTGCCTGGCACATGGAGTGCAGGAGTTACAACAGTGGTCAAGAGGCACAGTATTCCTCTCATGGAGCTTAAAATTTAGTCAACTTAAAACAGAAAGAGTAAATGGATAAATACAATGTGTTAAGTGCTATTAAGGTAACAGGCGAGTGACTGGAGAGACTGACAGGAGGGAACCAATTTTTAAGAGTGGTCTCTAAGGAGAAATTTAAGTTGAGCCCTAAGGGATCATAAAAGGCTATCCCTGGGCGGAATGGAAGGAAAAGCATTCCAGGCAAAGGAAATAGGGCGTGCAAGGGTCACAGCCCAGAGAAGGCAAATGTGACCATGTGTATCCTCGCAGCATTTGGGCAGCAACTTTTACAGGCTGGCTGTATTTGTATTTTAAATTTTACAGGCTGGCTGTATTTGTATTTTAAAAATAACAAAGACAAGGCTCAAGAGAGGTGAGGTGTCTCGTCCAAGGTCACAGCTTCTCCAAGGAGAAGCTGAGGCCCCAGTATTCTACCTCTTGACATAACATCAGCTCGTGCCTTTTGAGGAAGCCTCTAGCTCACTGAACTTCCCCACTTATTTCACTGACAGCTGTCTTCTGTGCCTATGAAGAGTTCCAAAAGCACCTTGAAAACACAAGCAACGACATCACATCAACTTCCAGGCATCTAGTCAACTGTGCGCTGAAATCCTCTTCTACTCGTAAGACACAAGAGTGAAAACTGCTGGGACCTTCCCCAAGGCTCCAAAATTTCTCTTCTTACAGCAACAAACAAGAGAGGAAGGGGATGTCCTGGAAGGAAGAGCCTGTGGCCTGTTGCAGAAGGTGAGATAGAACCACCATTGCAGAAGAGCGGAAATATCAAAGTTCCTCTCAAATGAGCTGCACACGAAAAACTAATTACTTTATTTGAATAAAACAACAAATCCCTAAGGAGGTGGTTCTCAATCAGGCGATACCCCGCCCCCACCAAGAGCACTTTGAAATTTGTGGGAGTATTGAGTGGGCAGGGCCAGGTATGTTCAATGTCCTGCAATAGGACAGGATGGTCCTATAACAACTATATTACCCAAAATATTAACAGCGCCCCCCCCATTTTAATATTAATCCCTCAAGGGATTAATATGCTCCAACTTTTCCTGTAGTCCCTGGTTCAGTGGCTCTTCCTAACCTCACTACAACTAGATTTTAAAAACTTGAGGTTTTATAGCTGAGGAGTCTGTTTTGGAATCCAATTTTAAGCTCATAGCTCCAGCATGGAACTTGGTCGTGGAATAAGGAAAAAGACATTTCTAGTAAGAGACAGACAAGAAATTTCAGCAAGGGAACTCCTTCTCCAGAGAAACCTCTATAAGATTACATTTTTGCAACACAAAATTTCTACTTGTGCTTTTTGAGAACCTCCTTACAGTACTCTTCAGCTTAAAATCAGACACTAATGACAGTTCTTTTAAAAACTTAACTACAATCATCTCAAAAATACACCTGACTCCTTCTGGATCAAATTTTATAAGAAATATTATTAAGTTCAAGATGTCTAAGGGAGGGAGATGCAAGAGAGAAGAGATATGGGGACATATGTATATGTATAACTGATTCACTTTGTTATAGAGCAGAAACTGACACACCATTGTAAAGCAATTATACTCTAATAAAGATGTTTAAAAAAAAAGATGTCTAAAGCTGATCAAATGTCTAAAAGTACCAAAGGTAGTCATGCCTTGCATCTCATTCAGGGCAGAGTTGAATGCATGCAGGTCAGAGAAGCTCCAATGATATCTAGAGGTCTGTTCAGGGATTAAAATTCCATCCTAGCAAAAAAAAAAAAAAAAAAAATTCCATCCTAGCAATTGAAAGCCACTTCCAAATGTTACCCTAAATTAGTCACTAATTCTCCCTAAAAATGATTTCACAATTATTTTAAAGAACTGAAAAAAAGATTAAGACTGTTTACAGAAATAGAGATACAAAAAGTCTACCCTATTTCACAATAGCTAGAACAGTGATCCAACAAATAAATCCTCCATAAAGCAATCTTTTTTCTACACAATATCTAAATTTTCTGAAGTCTCCCAAAGGAGTATGAATATGTTAACTTCTTCACTGCAACTTGCCAATTAGCAAATAGCGGCCCCACACCCCTTCTGACCAATTTTCTAGAAGCCTAACCTGGCTTCTCAGGTTAGCTAAGCAGACAGACCTGTTTTCCTCCAGAAGCACCGAGCAGTGCCTTTTCTGCCCTGCCTGTTACAGCCTGGGAAATCCTCCTCCAGCTTTTCGCTGACCTGTCACCAGAAGTTCACAAAATGAATTCATCCAGGTTCTTTGAATCCTCCTTTCCCCCTGACATGTGCCAACAGTCAGGCAATAAAATGCCACCTCTTGGTTAAAAAAAGATGCAGAATACCCAGAAGACCAAGCACTTAGCATGGAGGGGGAGAAAAAAGATGGAGGGATGCAAGAGTCATTGAGCCAAGGCTACTGCATGCAGCACGGGTAACCAGAGCCCTGGTCCTGCAAAGCCTCCCAGGGAGGCTCCCAGCTGGGCCCTCCATCCAGCAGGCCACACCTGTCTATGACAGCAGCCGCTCCACTTTAAACAATTCAAACAGATTTCCAGCAGGGTGGCAAAACTGGGCACCCGTCTCTCCCAGCAAGAGCAAGAGCCCTAATCCAAACACCACTTGGCCCCAATTTTTTCACACCCTTTGTTTAGGAGACACCGCTTGGTCAAATTGGATCCTTCTCTCTCTGTTACCGGTGAGGCAAGCACAATGCAGCAGTTGCAGAAAGAAAGCTTCGAGGCCGACTTGCGATAAGCCAGACAAGACCTGAGGATGGGGATGCCAGTGAATGAGACTTCAATAGGCATCCATAAGTGAACCAACACCTGAAGCCGTAATACGCCCGGCTCCGCAGCCTCTCAGAAAGCCTCTTTACTAGAGGGTGGGTATCCCATTCATCCCTTGGCTTCGGAAACCAAGGGGAAGGCAGACAGATCCAGGTTGCGCACTCCACCTCCAAATCTTCGCACACGCGCGAAGGTGTGGGGCGCCCCGGCGCGCCCTCGCTTGCACTCCACCCTCTGAGGCCTCCACCAACCGCGGACTCACCACTGTGCGAGCTGAACCACCTGGGTGCGATGTGCAGAGGTAGAGCATCCGCCAGCGAGGCTCGGGAGCCCAGGTACAGCATCCCGTCTCTATGGTGACCGCCGCCCGTCTCCTGGTAACCATTGCCGTGGGCATAGGTGGAGTCGGACGCCGACCCTCCGCCGCCGGGCGCCCTCTCGGAGTCGCCGGTCCCCCGGGAGGCGGGGGTGTAGAGGCCAAAGGGCACCCCCCCGGCCGTGCTGGGGTCCATGCCCATGCCCGCCACTGAACTGACCGAGCGGCTGCGCAGCCCCATGGCCCCGCCGCCCGCCCGGTAGTGCCCGAAGTGGGGCGCCCCTCCCGGCGGGGGCACGGCGCTGTCATCGGTGGAGACCCCCGGGAAAGGGCCCCGGGAGCGGGCCGCCGTGCTCTGCTTGCCCCCCATGCTCGCCCGGGCCCCGGTGGGGCGGGAACCTGGAGGCCGAGACCCTCCCCCACTTCTCAGCAGCGGGGGGAGGGTTGGGCGAGCATAAAGGGGGAGGGAGTCAAAAAAGGAGACCGGGAAAGAAAAAAGGAAAAAAAAGAAAAAAAGAAAAGAAAACCCGCGGGCGGAAGAGGCAGGCGAGCGGGGATCCCAAACTAAGAATTTAAAACGATCCAAGCCAAACGCATGTTTCCCCTCAAGGTCCAAAGAGGCGCAGTCCGGCGCGGGCTCGGCGCGCCACAGGCCGCCCCCGGGCCCCCGAAAGCCGGGGGAGCTGCAAGGAAGGAGGGAGGGAGGCGGCGGGCGAGCGAGCGAGCGGGCGGGCGCAGGGAGG
>NW_020185335.1:3619212-3648653 GCF_003031525.2 Neophocaena asiaeorientalis asiaeorientalis | reverse complement strand
AAGCGAGGCGTCTTTCCAAAAAAGCCCTCTTTCAGCCCCTGAAAGTAGCTGATGATTCAGAGGGGAACCACCTATAGGGGGGAGGGGCGACCATGGTTCGAGGGGTGGAAGGAAACGCAGGGAAGAATAAAAATTACTGTAGGCGCCTACCTGGCTTTGAGGGTCACTGGTCAAGCTCCCCTCCCGGCACAAATTTGCCCCCACAGCGCCCTCTGGTGGACGTGCTGTCCGTTCTATCGGAGGTTCCCCATCCTAGAACCCCTAAAGTCAGGAAGCTTAGCATTTGGGGGATTTTTAGTTTTTCGGGGGTACTTTTCACTGGGGCACTTGTGACTCCAGATTTTTCTGACAGTAGATCAGAACTTCCTATTTTGGGCTTAAGCAAATGGGTAGATTTCTTAGCTAAAATGTGATCCTGAAAATCATTAGATGTACGATAAAAAGTGAAAAGATATAGACATAGAAATGGAATAATACAGCTAGAACTAGTGATTTTAGAAACTCCCTAGTCCAAGGCGAGACCCCTGTTTTGTTTACCATCCTGGCATGCACCACAGGGCCTGCGACACAGTAGGTACTCAATAAATATTTGCTGACCAAGTCTGCACTTTGCAATATGTATCTCTCACATATTCACACTCACTGATTCATCGTTCGTTCCTCCATTCATTGGTTCAACAACTATTTTTCAAGTGCTGAGTGCTGGCTATGAGCATCACCCAGTCCCTGGCCTGACTTCCTTGCCCTAAATGTCCTCCAGATACTTCCAAATCAAGGAGCCAAAACAGGGTGTAAAGAAATATTAAAACCAAAAAAAGAAAGGTTGATCTGTCACAGGTATTGATTGTCCCAGTGTGACCAGCTTGGAAAGAAACAGGAGGAAGGCTATGTGCAAGCATGGAGTGCTTTTGAGGGCAGGGGAGGCAGTGAGCAAAAAGCCCTGCCGAAGGAAGTTGAGATTTCTGTATGAGAAATGATGTAGCAAAAACAGAACGTTTTAATAACCAAGAAGTTATCTGTAAGTGCATAAATGGGGAATTTGTATACACCTAGGGTCCAAATACATGATCTGAAGAAAAACAAGAAAGTTTAAATTTAACCCAATTTCCTCCCTGAAGAAAGAAGTGGGGTATTTCAGTACCATGCAGAAAAGAGGATACTAGATCCCTTGACAGATGTCTATTGGGGAGATAAATATATAATCAATAAGTATTGTAACCATCTAACTAGCGTTTGATTTTCCTATTCATTAAACACTTTTCTTTTAATGTTGAACAAAATATGAATTTCTTTTTTTTTTTTTTTTTGGCTGCGTGGCACAGCTTGTGGGATCTAGTTCCCCAACCAGGGATCAAACCTGGGCTCCGGCAGTGAAAGCGCGGTGTCCTAACCACTGGACCACCAGGGAATTCCAAACATATGGATTTCTAGTAAGTGCCAGGCACTGCACTAAGTTCTAGGATACGATAGTGAGAAAGACATATAGAGCCTTGTTCTCATAGGGCTTCAGAAGAAACACTAACCTAAATGTCCATCAACTGATGAATGGATAAACCGAATGTGGTATATCCATACGATGGACTGTTATTCAGCCATAAAAAGAATAAAGTGCTGATACATGCTACAACATGAATGAACCTTGAAAACACTAAGTAAAAGGAGCCAATCACAGAAGATCTTATATTGTCTGATTCCACTTATATGAAATGTCTAGAATAGGCAAATCCATTGAGATAGAAAGAAAGCCTGGAGGGAGGTGAGAATGGAGAATGACTGCTACTGGGTTTCTTTTTGGAGTGGTGAAAATGTTCTGGCATTAGATAATGGTGATGGTTGTACAACCTTGTAAATATACCAAAAAAGAAAAAACAACCCACTGAATTATACACTTAAAAGGGTGAATTTGATGGTGTATGAATTACAGTGCAGTAACATATATATATATATGAAGTATCAAAGGAGGCAGTGACAGTACAGTGTGGTAAATAAGCCTAGGACAGGGACTTCCCTGGTGGTGCAGTGGTTAATAATCCGCCTGCCAATGCAGGGGACATGGGTTCAATCCCTGGTCCGGGAAAGATCCCACATGCCACGGAGCAACTAAGCCCGTGTGCCACAACTACTGAGCCTGCGCTGTAGAGCCCACAAGCCACAACTACTGAAGCCCCCGTGCCTAGAGCCTGTGCTCCACAACAAGAGAAGCCACTGCAATGAGAAGCCCGCGCACCGCAACGAAGAGTAGCCCCCACTTGCCACAACTAGAGAAAGCCCACGTGCAGCAACAAAGACCCAACACAGCCAAAAATAAATAAATAAATTTAATTAATTTTAAAAAAGCCTAGAACAGTGCCTGGCAAGTACGTGACACTCAATAAATGTTTGTGAAATGAATGAATGAATGACTAAGTGCTATGAGAGTTCAAGACCATGGTGCTGATGGAAGGAGACAGGCACAGACACAGTGATTCTAAGCCAAGACCTAAAAGATGAGTTGGAGATTAGCCAGGGAAAGCAGGGTGGAGGTGGGGCATTAGCTGTGTTTCAGGAAGAGAAGAATGTTCCAAGCAAAGGGAACAGCACGTTCAAAGGAACTGAAAGACGCAGTAGAGCTGCAAAGAGAGGAAGTGGTCCTCAGAAGCTGACAAGAGGGTCCAGGGAGCGATGGGAAGGAGCATGGACCGTATCCTGAGGGGATGGGGAGCTGTGGAAAGATTTATCAACATCATTATCATTAAAAATAATGATTAATAAGGCCAATGATTAATGAAGATTCCAAATTGGAAAATTAAGAAACTTATCCTCTCCCCAAATAAAAATCTATATTTTTCTTTGCTTACATATTCATAAAGATACTGGATGGAAACATGAAACAACATAGTGTAGTCCCTTGGGGGGGTGGGCAGTAGGAACTGGAGAGCTGGGTGAGAGGATAGATGGGAAATGTTTCATTTCGTTATATACCTTTTTGTATTTTAGTGTTTCAGCCGTGTAAATTTAGATATATATATATAGAGAGAGAGAGAGAGAAAGAGATAGAGGTATATAGAAAGTGTATACCACATGCTTTAAGACTTCATCTTCCAATGCAGGGGGTGCAGGTTCGATCCCTGGTCAGGAAGCTAAGATCCCACATGCCTTGCGGTCAAAAAAACAAAATATAAAACAGAAGCAATATTGTAACAAATTCAATAAAGACTTTAAAAATGGTCCACATCAAAAAAAATCTTAAAAAAAAGGATATACCACATGGACACTGAAAAGTCATACAGCTGGAAGGAGCAAAGCTGGACTTCTAAGCTTTACAGTGAACATGCCCATCAAGGAATCTTTGCCTGACAATTTCATTTTCTCTCTATGCTTTCCAACGGGGTGAAGAAGATTAGATCTGCTTAACAGCTCTATTTCTTTTTGTATATTAATAATTTGCCCTTAAGTTGTATATTCCAATCTACTATCATAAGCTAGTCTCTCTCACATCTGGCACCATGTAAGTCCCCAGACTTACATTCTTCAAGGTGATGTTCAAAACCGGGGTTTTGCACCATTGTTATGCACTGACATTGCAAAGGCAAATGGCTTTGGCAATGCTGATTTGTTTTTAAATTGAGGTATAGGGACTTCCCTGGTGGTCCAGTGGTTAGGACTCTGTGCTTCCACCACAGGGGGCCCGGTGTTCTATCCCTGGTCAGGAAACTGGGATCCCGCATGCCATGCAGCATGGCCAAAATAAATAAATAAAGATATTTTAAAATTGAGGTATAGTTGATTTACAATATTATATGTCAGGTGTATACCATAGTAATTTGCAATTTTTAAAGGTTATACTCCATTTATAGTTATTATAAAATATTGGCTACAGTCAATGCTGATTTTATCAGCTCTTTCTCCTGACTATTCTGGTAGGTGGGTTAGTGATTTATTAACCCTGTTTCACAGCTGAAGGAGAGCCACGAAGCAGTTCGCCCAGGGTAAGTGAGAGCATGAAGATAAAAAATAAAACAGAGGTCCCAAGTCTAGCTGGGGCCATTCTTGCATCTGATATCCTTGCATCAAGAGAGTCCAGAATGCGGACTTCCCTGGTGGTCCAGCAGTTAAAACTCTGACTTCCACTGCAGGGGGCACAGGTTCGATCCCTGGTTGGGGAACCAAGATCCCACATGCTGCGTGGTGTGGCCAAAAAGTAGAAAAAATAAATACATTTAAAAAAAAGAGTATCCAGAATGACTTGCCACTCTCTCCAGACCTGTTAACTTTAAACCAAGAACCCACAGGAGAAACTTGGAACAAAATACGTACAGGACTCTTGATGAAACAAACGATGAAATGAAACAAATCTGAGGCTTCAAGTCTCAGTGGATGCCTGTTGTTATGCCATGAGTCCCTCTTTCTAAGACGTAAAGGACAGAATCAAGCTACTGAATGATTGAACTTTCCCTGCTCTGTATCTTAATATTTTCATTTCAGGGGGAAATTTGTCATATGAATAACTGCACAAGGAGATAACAAGGGCATTGCCTGAGAAAGGCTGCCACTCGAGGTCCCACAGGCCACCTTAATTTAGTGTCATCACATTGCAGAGAGCAGGGGCTTCACCTTTGTAGATCAGGCTCTCAGCTGATCAGGCTCTCACAGCAACGAAGAGTAGCCCCCGCTCGCCGCAACTAGAGAAAGCCCGCGCGCAGCAACAAAGACCCAACACAGCCAAAAATAAATACATTTTTTTTTTTTTTTTTGTGGTACACGGGCCTCTCACTGTTGTGGCCTCTCCTGTTGCGGAGCACAGGCTCCGGACGCGCAGGCTCAGCGGCCATGGCTCACGGGCCCAGCCGCTCCGCGGCATGTGGGATCTTCCCGGACCGGGGCCCGAACCCGTGTCCCCTGCATTGGCAGACGGACTGTCAACCACTGCGCCGCCAGGGAAGCCCCAATAAATAAATTAAAAAAAAAAAAATGTAAGTCTGGGACTTGAAGTGTTCAGAGAATGGGGGAAATGGCTTGTTAGGGCCTACTCCTGGGAAATAGCCAGGGTGGGGATGGCATGGACGAGTATCTCCAAGTAAGAAATTTTCTCCCAGGCCTCTCATAGCTCTTTAGGTTTTTAATCGTTTTGCTTGAAAAGAGAAAACGTAAATAGAGAAAATCAGGGTAATGATCAACCAAACGCATATAGCAAGGAGCCAGAGCATGTGGGCACATCCACAAATATTTGTTGATTGATGAAAAGAGGGAAATTACTGGTAGAGCTCAGGGCAGGGTTCCAAGATTCCCAGATGTAGAGAGACTGAGGGGTCAGCTAACTCCACATTCTACAGAAGAGGAAACAGCGGACCAGAAAGATAAAGGATCCTGCTCAGACTTGCAAGGCTAGCTGCTGATAAGAGCCAGCCAGAGCCCTGGATTTCTGGGTTGGCCACATACCCTTCCTTCCTGTGGCGTGGCTAGCAAGTGACCTTCTGAAAAGACATTGTTTGGTGATAAGGGCCCTGTGGCCTGGTCAGCAAGTTGAGGTCTGCTTGACAAGGGACACCTCAATGGTCTCCAGTCTCTTACTCAGGACATTCATATGCGGATCTCAGGGGAGCACACTAGTGAAGAAGCAAGCAGAGAGCTCTAGACTTAGCTCTGGAATCCTTACTCTTTCGTGGTGACAGCGTGGGTGGGAGATGGAAAGAAGGGCTGAGGAGGCAGTTAGAAAGGGGCTCATGGTCCCTCCCTCAAAAATTCTACCTTGCCTTTTTCACATTCAAGAAACAAGACACTGGGAGAACAGAGAGAACCAAGGATTTGAAACTCAAAGTACTTTCTGTACCTAATAACCATGACAAGCAGATTTTGAGAACTAGACAAAAATGAACTAAAGAGGTGGGAGTGGGGGAGGGTTGCAGAAATGCTCGGGCAGGGGCAGTCCTACTGGTTTTAGTGGGAAAGGAATTACTAAGCTATATATAGACAGAGAGCTTTGAAATCTCTCTCCCTACCTCTATCTCTATCCAAAATAAAACTTCAAAGCCTAAGCAGGACCCTTCCTAAATAGCCCTTTTCAACTTTTCTAGCTGTACTTTTTGTTACATCCTGTCACCTACCCTAAGTTACAGTTGTACCTGACTATTTGCTAACCACTTATTCAGTGGATATTTATTGAGCACCTACTACATCCTAAGCAACAGGCAAATAAATAAGAATATGATGTGTTAAATGAATTTATTCCTATGTGATGGCATAAGCATACGTAGAAACTATTCTTTATCTTTCTGTCTCTGTGCCCTTGAACGTGGCTTGCAGTTTTTCCCCTTCCTGGCCCTCTGAGCTGAGGCCCTTCTCTCTAGAGCAGTCTTTGGCATTTTTGATGGAGAATTGGGAAGAAACTGGAAGGCAGGAAGAAAAGCCAGTGCAGGAGTGTGGAGGCCAGGGCTGGAGGAAATTTTTAAGGGCTGTGTTCTGTGAGTATAATAACTGATAGGTGAATGAGAAAGAAAGCAAGGGATTTTACGGAGAACTATTGGTGATTCTGTATTTCTTTCTGGGTATAAAGAACTACAAGTAAAGACCATGAATAGTTTTAGAAATTGCTTTTGGTTTCACAGAGAGCATCCTTTGGATGTAGACAGCACTGTGCGGGCATGATATATGCTTTTCACATTTAATCATTGGACCAATATTCATGGAGTGCCATGTATGTGCGGTCGCCATGCAGGGCTGAACAAAACAGACCTGGTCCCTCTCCTCTTAAAACTTGAAAATATTCAATAAACAAATATTGAGTTACATATTGTGATGTGTATTTTGAAGGAAAGAAAGAAGCACAGTGTCGTGAGTGTTAACTGGGGAATTGCTTTATGTCTTCGGAACACATCATCCTGCTCTTCACACTTTTTGATGCTGAAGTACTTTTTCTGATAGTGGACTCTATCAAAAATCCTAATAATATACTGAAAAGCTCAAATGTCACGGTCTTCAGGATGCTATGTCATGTCTCCCATTTAAGCTGTTCTCTCCTGGCACGTTGCTTTTATAAAACACAACTCTGCCGAGTGTATACCTGTTGTACAGTGACCAACTGTCTCTGTTTGCCCACATTGAGCAGCTTCCTGGCATGAGTTGGTCACCCTAACCTGTTGACAAGTCTGTCTTCCCCATTATATCCAACACTCCAGGAGGGAAAGGAAGCCTTCTTATCTCTATTCATGCAACAACTCGCATGTAGAAATAGAGTTAATATTAACAACAATAATAATAGCTTACACTTGAGTGTTGACTATATTCCAGGCCCTGTGCTTGCTTAACTCCTTGCAACAAGCAAACAAACTTCTTCCTTCTAGAGAAACTGAGGCTAAGCCAGTTAAGCCCAGGATTTGAGAGGCTGGGGCTGAAAAAGAGAACCTCTTAATCACCACTCCCCGTACTAGCACAGCAGTCCTCCAACTTTTTGATCTCAGGTTCTCTTTGCACTCCTAAAAATCATTAATAACCCCCCAAAACTTTTGTGTGGGAGATGTCTAGTACATCAGAAATACTTAAAAAATATATATTTTATTTAAACATCAATGTGCATTCACATCAATAACACATTTTGTAAGTAAAAAATAACTATTTTCCAAAATAATGGTTTTGTGAGAAGAGTGGCAAATCCCTTTAATGTCTGGCTTAACAGAAACCCCCTGGATTTTCACATCTGCTTCCACGTTCAATCTGTTACAAATATGTATCATGTAGCCTCTGGAAAACTCCATTGTACACTGGTGAAAGAAAATGAAAAAGGCAAATAACTTCTTTGTATGACTATGAAAATTGTTTTGCCTTCGGAGACCCCCTGAGTCCTTGGATACTTTGGCAGGCACCGCTGTACTGTATAAAACAATTCACTCTTTCCAATGCCTTTGTGGCAGGCCTCAGGGGAAGAGGTAACCACTGGTTTGCACTAATGTCGGACTTTGGTTATATACGGCCTGGGCCTTGCGAAGGACACCAGCGAGGAGACAGAGAGGTGCCTCCCCTAGTCCAAACCTTAACCTGCAAGCTCTTCGCGGATTGCCCACAAGTGGCTAGACCTTGGCCTACAACTCCCGGCAGAGCTCGCGGCAGGGGGCGTGTATTCACAGGCGCGAGGAGCGTGGGTGACTCTAGCCGAGTGACGAAGTAAGGGGGCGTGTCTGTTTTGGGGCAGGCGCGGTGCCACAATTGGGTAATCCGGGAAGAGGGGGCGGAGCCAGTGTTTGGGTCAGCCAATGGTTTGCAGTCAGACGGAAGGGGGGGATGGGGCGTGGCTGGACTGGCTCGGGGCTGCGTGGGGCTCACCGAACCCGGGAACGCGGGTGTCGTTGGTGGGAACGCGTAGTCCTGGGACCGCCGAGTCTGGGCGCGGGAGATGGCGGCGCGATGGAGCAGCGAGAACGTGGTGGTGGAGTTCCGCGACTCCCAGGTGAGCTCGGGGCCTAATGGAGCCTTTTAAGCATGCGCCCTTCCTGGTTCCCCTCCCCCACGCTGCCGGGTCATTCTTGAGGGCGGCGGGGCGACCCCCAGTCCGGGCTGGAGAGATGGGCAAGGGAGTGACCCGGACCTGTCAGACCCAAGCGGGTGAGGGGATCCTTGATGACCGTTGCGGGTGTTTGGGGCTGGCATGGGCGGGGTTTCGGGGTTCCCCTCGTGGATACCGGGAGTGGGGTCTCCCTGGGGACATCGAATTGCAGAGATTGCGCGCTAGTGAGCGCTGAGGGGAGGCTTCCCATGACCACGGTGGTGAGCGAGGGGGTTTAGGTACCCCTGCGCCTAGTGACTTTGGGCAAGTCGCAGAACTTATTTGAGCCTCTCAGATGCATGGACTTAACCCTGCCTCACAGGTCTTTGGAGTGGATTCGATAAAAAAAAAACTGCATGCAAAGTGCCTGTTTCGCGCCTAAGCTTTTAAGTGGTTACTGATGCTAGGATAGTGGAAAATACCGTAGGTGAATAGGAGTATGCACTGCATGTATTGCCTGCGTTCGAATCCCGCCTCAGCTCTTAGCCTGTCATCACCCTCTGCGCATGTTTTCTCACCTGTAAGAGGTGCGAATCGTACCTACCTCATAGGGTTGCTGTGAGAATTTTATGAGGTCATACATTTAGAATGTGTGGCACAGTGCTGGACACATAGTAAGCCCAAAAGAACGCTAGTATTTACTAGGAATTTTTACCATTTTTCTATTTCGTTCCTTCCATATGCCGGGCCTTGTGCTAAGTGATCTACATTTCCTTTTTCTAATTCATGAAAGAACCATGCAAGATAAGTAGATTTTTTTTTTTTTTTCCCAGCAGGGAAGCTGATCCCCATTTGGCTGATCCCAAGTGACTTGGCCAAGGCCTCCCATTATGGGGTCGCATTGGGATTTGAACCCAGGCATCTAGCCCCAGGGCCTTGTTGTGCTCATTACACTGCTCTGCTTCAGACTGTATGAGCCTGTCGTACAGTCGTTTTACAATAAATATCATGCCCCCCTTTCCCCAGCACCTAGGACACTGTGTTGGTGATTCTCTTCATGTATCGAACACATAATTTATTGAATACCTTCAGTGTGCTAGACTTCCATTCAGTCATTTTTTCAGTAACGGTTTATTGAGCTTTTGACAGGTGCACACTGTACCAGGCACCGTGTTGGTGCGCGGGTGATTTATACTGAAGGGGAATCTGGATTTACGATAAGGGGGTGATGTGGTTTCTTCTTTCTAAAACCTATCCCTTCTTTTGCCGTAAAGATGCATGAGGGGAGAACTTCCCACCAATTTGCTCTATGGCTGCCCTTGATACATAGTGCCCATGGAGAATTTGAGCAACCGCATTTGGGTGAAAGGATCCTAAAGCACTTTGCACTGTCAGCATGGTGTCTCTGGGAGGAAGAAATATGCCAGACTCCCAGGGGAAAAGAACCATATTCCTGTTACCCTTTTTGTTAATTGCTTTCACTGGGGACTAAGAAGAGAATCATGTGTCCTACCTCTGAGCTTGCTAATTTGGAAGCTACTAATCTGCAAACCCTTTAATTTTCACAGAAACCCAGGTAGTCTCACCCCTACTTCTCTACACAGATGTAATTGAAAAGACCTGCAGAGAGGGTGTTGACACATATATTAGGATGCTATGAAGTCGTATCAAATAATTAAACCGAAACAGCAGTTGTCATAGTAAGAGAACAAACTAAATTGGGTAATTTAACTGCCTTGTGGGAGTTTCTGTTTTTCTTTCTGATTTTTCTATTCATTTGGAAGGGTGAGTCTTAGTGTGAATTAGCATGGTTTTGTAGTTGATTTTGGTGATCACTGGGAGGGGTGGGGACTCATTTTATTAACTATTTCATTAATGTAGAAAGAAAAGTTAAAACTCTTCACACCGCCTTTCTGAAAAGGCAGAACAATAAACTTTTCCAAACAGCCCACCACCTTTTTTTTTTTTTTGGCTGCATTGGGTCTTCGTTGGTGTGACCCCACCACTTTTAAAAATCATTTAAAAAATTTAAAGCTTTTAGGTTTTTCAGAGAAAAACCCCAGTCTGAAAGGTGAAACTTTTTTACATTTTATATGTGTCATTTACTTTATAAAACAGATGTTACTTTCACCGATTAATAGTGGGGAAGCTGTGCTGCTTGGCATCTACTCTGAAGTGGTCCCTGGAATCGATGAGTGTGAACGCTAAGAAAGCTTAGCGATAGTTTTCTAGAGCAACACCATCCACTAGAACTTTCTGAGATGATGGAAATGTGGCTCTTCAACACTTGAAATGGGGTAGTGTGACTGAAACAGTGTTTTGTTTTGTTTTTTTTTTCCGGTACGTGGGCCTCTCCCTGTTGTGGCCTCTCCCGTTGCGGAGCACAGGCTCCAGACGCGCAGGCTTAGCGGCCATGGCTCACAGGCCCAGCCGCTCTGTGGCATGTGGGATCTTCCCGGACCGGGGCACGAACCCGTGTCCCCTGAATCGGCAGGCAGACTCTCAACCACTGCGCCACCAGGGAAGCCTAAGACAGTGTATTTTAATTAATTAAAAAATAAATTTATTGTATTTATTTATTTTTGGCTGCGTTGGGTCTTCGTTGCTGCACACGGGCTTTCTCTAGTGGCAAGCGGGGGCTACTCTTCGTTGCGGTGCTCAGGCTTCTCATTGTGGTGGCTTCTCTTTGTTGCAGAGCATGGGCTTTAGGTGTGCAGGCTTCAGTAGTTGTGGCATGCGGGTTCAGTACTTGTGGCTTGCTGGCTCTAGAGCGCAGGCTCAGTAGTTGTGGTGCACGGGCTTAGTTGCTCAGGGGCATGTGGGATCTTCCTGGACCAGGGCTGGAACCCGTGTCCCCTGCATTGGCAGGTGGATTCTTAACCACTGCGCCACCAGGGACGTGGGATCTTTGTTGAAGCAGGCGGGATCTTTTGTTGCCGTGCGTGGGCTCTTCATTGTGGTGTGCGGGCTCCTCTCTAGCTGTGGCATGCAGGCTCCTCTCTAGTTGTGGCGCGCAGGCTCCTTTCTAGTTGTGGTGTGTGTGTTTTCTCTTTAGTTGTGGTGCGCAGGCTCCAGAGCGCATGGGCTCTGTAGTTTGCAGCACGTGGTCTCTCTAGTTGAGGCTCCCAGGCTCAGTAGTTGTGGCACGCAGGCTTAGTTGCCCCGCGGCATGTGGGATCTTTGCTCCCTGACCAAGGATCGAACGCGTGTCCCCTGCGTTGGAGGGTAGATTCTCTACCACTGGACCACCTGGGAAGTCCCAGCACAAGATATCTTAACATTTGTATGTGTCCTTTTCAATTTCTTTCGTTAATGTTTTATAGTTTTCAGTATACATGTCTTTCACCTCCTTGGTTAAATTTATTTCTAGGTTGTAAATGGGATTGTTTGATGCAATTGTAAATGGGATTGTTTTCTTTATATCTTGTCCTGATGATGTATTAGTGTATATTAGTGTATAGAAATGCTACAGATTTTTGTGTATTAATTTTGTATCCCACAACTTTATTTAATTAGTTTATTAGTTCTAACAGGTTTTTGATGGAGCCTTTAGAGTTTTCTGTATTTAATGTCGTGTCTTCTGCAAATGGTGACAGTTTTACTTCTTCCATTCAAATTTTGATACCTTTTATTTCTTTTTCTTGCCTAATTTGCTCTGGCTAGGACTTCCAATACTGTGTTGAATAGATGTGACAAGAGTGGGCATCCTTGTCTTGTTCCTGATCTTAGAAGAAAGGCTTTCAGTTTTTCACTGTTGAGTATGATGTTAGCTGTGGGCTTGTCATATATGGACTTTATTATGTTGAGGTATGTTCCCTCTATATTTACTTTGTTGAGAGTGTTTATCATAAATGGACGTTGAATTTTGTCAAATGCTTTTTCTGCATCTATTGAGATGTTCACATGATTTTTATTCTTCATTTTGTTAACGTGGTGTATCACATTGACTGATTTGTGGTTATTGAATCATCCTTGCATCCAAGGAATAAGTCACACTATGATCCTTTTAATGTCTTGTTGAATTCAGTTTGCTAATATTTTGTTGAGGATTTTTGCATCTGTGTTCATCAGGGATATTGGCCTGTAATTTTCTTTTCTTGTGATGTCCTTATCTGGTTTTGGTATCAGGGTAATACTGACTTCATAAAATGAGTTTGGAAGAGTTCCCTGCTCTTACGGTTTTTGGAAAAGTTTGAGAAGGTTTGGTATTAAGTCTTCTTTGGATGTTTTGTAGAATTCACCAGTGAAGCTCTCTGGTCCTGGACTTTAGTTTGTTAGCAGGTTTTTGATTACTGATTCAGTCTTTTTTTTTTTTTTTTTTTGCAGTACGTGGGCCTCTCACTGCTGTGGCCTCTCCCGTTGCGGAGCACAGGCTCCGGACGCGCAGGCTCAGCGGCCATGGCTCACGGGCCCAGCCACTTCGCGGCATGTGGGATCTTCCTGGACCGGGGCACAAACTCGTGTCCCCTGCATCAGCAGGTGGACTCCCAGCCACTGCGCCACCAGGGAAGCCCTGATTCAGTCTTTTTAATAGTAATCAGTCTGTTCAGATTTTCTGTTTCATCATGATTCAATCTTAGTAGATTGTAAGTTTCTAGGAATTTACCCGTTGCTTTTAGGTTGTCCAGTTTGTTGGTATATAATTGTTCATAGTAGTCTCTTATGATGCTTTGTATTTCTGTGGTATCAGTTGTAATATGTCCTCTTTCATTGCTGATTTTATTTCAGCCCTCTCCCGATTTTTCTTGGTGAGGCTAGCCATAAGCTTGTCAATTTTGTTTATCTTTTCAAGGAACCAGCTCTTAGTTTCATTGATCTTCTCTATTGTCTTTTTTTTTTTTTGGCTGCTCCATGTGGCATGCGGAACTTCCCTGACCAGAGATCGAACCCATGCCCCCTGCATTGAGAGTGTGGAGTCTTAACCACTGGACCGCCAGGGAAGTCCCTGTTATTTTCTTTCATTCTACTAACTTTGGGCTTCTTTTGTTCTTTTTCTAGTTCCTTGAGGTGTAAAGTTAGATTGTTTATTTGAGACTTTTCTTGTTTTTTGAGATAGACATTTATTGCTATGAACTTCCCTCTTAGAACTGCTTTTGCTGCATCCCACAATTTTTTGTTTGTTGTATTTCCATTTTTCTTTGTCTCAAGGTATTTTTAAAATTTCTTTTTATTTCTTCTTTGACCCATTTGTTGTTCAGTAGCATGTTGTTTAATTTCTACATATTTGTGAATTTTCTGCCAGTTTTGTTTGAGTAATTAATTTCTCATTTTATACCATTGTGGTTAGAAAAGATATGATTTCAGTCCTCTTAAATTTATTAAGACTTGTTTTGTGGCCTAACATATGATCTATCCTGGAAAATTTTTCATGCACACTTCAGAAGAATGTGTATTCTGTTGCTTTTTTTTTTTTAATTTTATGTTTGGCTGTGTCTGGTCTTAGGTGTGGCATGCAGGATCTTTTGTTGTGGTGCACGGTCTTCTTCTCTAATTGCAGCACATGGGCTTCTCTCTAGTTGTGGTGCAGAGGCTTAGTTGCCCTGTGGCCTGTAGGATCTTAGTTCCCTGACTAGGGATCAAACCTGCGTCTCCTGCATTGGAAGGTGGATTCTTAACCACTGGACCACCAGGGAAGTCCCTGTTCTGTTGCTTTTGGATGGAATATTTTAGATATAACTGTTATGTCTATCTGACCAAATGTGTTGTTTAATGCTGATGTTTCCTTATTGACTTTCTATCTGGATGATCCATCCATTGAGGCAAGTTGGGCATTAAAATTCTCTAATATTATATTGTTGTCTGTTTCTTCTCTTAGGCCTGCTAATACGTGCTTTATATATTTAGGGGCTCCTATATTTAGTGCATAAATGTTTATAAACATTATATCCTCTTGTTGGATTAACCCCTTTATCATTATGTAACACCTATCTTTTTTTTGTATTTATTTACTTATTTGTTTATTTATTTTAACATCTTTATTGGAGTATAATTGCTTTACAGTGTTGTGTTAGTTTCTGCTGTATAACCAAGTGAATCAGCTATATGTATACATATATCCCCATATCCCCTCCCTCTTGCATCTTCCTCCCACCCTCCCTAACCCACCCCTCTAGGTGGTCACAAAGCCCCGAGCTGACCTCCCTGTGCCATGCAGTTGCTTCCCACTAGCCATCTATTTTACATTTGGTAGTGTAACACCTGTCTTTGTCTCTGCTAGCAGTCTTTGTTTTAACGTCTATTCTGTCTGATAGAAGTATAGCTACTCCAGCTTTCTTCTGGTTTCCATTTGCATAGAATATCTTTTTCCATTCCTTCACTTTCAGTCTGTATGTCCTTCCATCTAGAGCGAGTATCCTGTAGGCAGCATATAGATGGATCCTGCTTTTTTTATCCATTCAGTCACTCTTTGTCTTTTGATTGGAGAATTTAGTCCTTTTACATTTGAAGTAATTATTGATAGGTTTCCCCTGTTAATAACATTTTACACTAGTATGGTACATTTTCCACAGTTAATGAATCAATATTGATATATTAACCAAAATGCATATTTAACTCAGATATCCTTACTTTTTACCTAATGTCTTTTTTCTGTTCTGGGATTCCATCCAGGATACCACATTATATTTAGTTGTCATGTCTCCTCAGACAGATGTCTCCTCTGCCCCTTGCATTGAGAGCATGGAGTCTAACCACTGGACCACCAGGGAAGTCCCAGATTTTTTTTTTTTTTTTGCAGTATGCGGGCCTCTCACTGCTGTGGCCTCTCCCGTTGCGGAGCACAGGCTCCGGACGCGCAGGCTCAGCCGCCATGGCTCACGGGCCTAGCCGCTCCACGGCATGTGGGATCCTCCCGGACCGGGGCACGAACCCATGTCCCCTGCATCGGCAGGCGGACTCTCAACCACTGCGCCACCAGGGAAGCCCTTTTTTTTTTTTTAAAAAAAACCACTACACTTTCCTTCTTTAAAAAAAAAAAATTGTTTATTTATTTTGGCTGCATTGGGTCTTCATTGCTGCATACAGGCTTTCTCTAGTTGGGGCGAGCGGGGACTACTCTTCATTGCAGTGCGCGGGCTTCTCATTTCTGTGGCTTCTCTTGTTGCGGAGCACGGGCTCTAGGTGCGCGGGTTTCAATAGTTGTGGCACGTGGGCTTAGTAATTGTGGCTTGCGGGCTCTAGAGCTCAGGCTCAGTAGTTGTGGCGCACGGGCTTAATTGCTCCGCGGCATGTGGGATCTTCTTGGACGGGGGCTCAAACCCGTGTCCCCTACACTGGCAGGCAGATTCTTAACCACTGCGCCACCAAGGAAGCCCAGGAAGAGAGGTCTGAAGTGATCTTTAATGTCGTGCTCAGGCTGTGGGGAACCACTAAGGGAGTGTGAGCAAGCAAGCAGCATAGCCAGAGGTATGTCCTGCAACAGCCCTGAGGGTGGAGGGAGCAAGGCTGGTGACAGGCGGGAGGACCGACAAAGGCCTGAGCTGAGGCAGAGACAGGAAGAAATGGATGGATTAGGAACAGACTTTCCTAGCTGTTCCTTCAAGTGTCCAAAGCTAGGAAGAGTCCAGGAGGCAGTCATGTCACGAAGCCAGTGGTTTTAAGGAGGGAGTGATCATGAGTTCTGATGCTGCCACAGGATCAAGTAAAACAGCCAGTAAACAGCCAACAGTGCAGGAGGCCAGTGACAACCTGTGCTGGACCATTTTTTATTGTTGTCCACCAGAGAGGTGGTAGAAGAGGGTTCTGAATCCAGTCTGACATAAAGCCCATGCACATCCTTTCTGCTGCACCAGATGAACTGTGTTTTATGTCTGCAGAAATGCCATGTAGAAACTTTCTTCCTTTTGATGCAACGCAGTCACCTAGATTAGTGAGAATGTGTATGTACACCAAGGGCCAGAATCTTGGGGCCACCTTAGGATTCTTGCTACCACACACACTCTAGAACCGTCCCTGGTTGGAGGTACCATCTTGCCCTCTTTCATACCCTTAATGTATACATTACACAGAAGAGTTCTGGAAATGGCATCTCATTTCACTGCCTGCTTTTCCAGCTGGGCTATTCTCTGCTCATGACTCTAGTGGAATGAAGGATGCATAATAATCCCTTTTCAGCCTGCAGTGAAAGCACTCTGGCTTCTTGTCCCTAATGTTACCTGTGACGTGTTTCTTGAGGGTGTACAAGTGAGAAACCCATTAATAAGACCAGCGAGAGTGAGGAAGAGAATTTCTGTTTACCATTTGTGATGTGTGAGTGTAGCAGAATGTACAAAATGCATTTTCTCTTGATAGACTCTTGGAAAGAACTTAGAGCATTTAATAACCGAACAATGGCACAAACTGTTTCAGATAATGCCCTGAGAATACAGCAGGACTTGAACTTGTCCAAATAAGAGAATTTAGGGCTATAACTCCCATGATTAAAATTAGCCTCACGCTCCAGCCTGAATGTAGATTTGTTTGGTTCGGTGTGGTCTTTGGGAAATTGGACATCAGATCCTGAAAAGATGGTGATCCCTAGGAACTGGGAGACCTGGGAAATGGAAGGCAGTAAAAGGTGCTGGAAATCTCAGATTAAATGGGAACTGGGCATCTCAATGACAAGAATGTGACCGTGGATTCAGCAGAGGTGGTGTTTGAATATTACCAATTGCCATTCGGCTTGGAGGAGGAGTCCATGCCCTTTGGGAAGGCATGGATAGTGTGTGTATGTGTGTATATGTGTGTGTATGTGTGTGTGTGCGCGTGTGTGTGTGTGAGAGAGAGAGAGAGAGGGAGAGAAAGAGAGAGAGAGAGAGAGAGAGAAAGATGTCCCAGGTTAGATTGTGTGTAGCCCTGGTCTCAGGGGGAACAGACAACTGCTGCCCTATTGTGGAAGGTGAATGTGAGATTTGAATGAGAATTAGAAGGGGGTTAAGGTATCCACTGTAGAGAACTGCCAGCCGGGGACTGCCTGGGCCATGGGAAGAGGAAGACCCACAGGTGTCTACCTGCCTGTCTTCTCTAACCTGAGCTGGCTTTGCTGGCAGAACTGAATCTGTGTTCTCTCTCACAGGCAACTGCAATGTCTGTGGACTGTCTGGGACAGCATGCAGTGCTTTCCGGGTAAGTGAGCTTACAGCGTTCGTCTGCCACTATTTCTGGGAACAAATTGCAAATCAAGAGGTTTCTGGGAAATTGGAAAATACTTTCTTATTTAAGGATTACAGTCATAGGGTTTAGTTCTGCTGTCCTAGTGACCTCAGTGGTAGTTGTGGGGATTATTTGCAGTTTATTTTTTTCTCTGCCCTAACAGGTGAGCAGTAAAATTCCTTTGAAATGTTAGTGACTGGTAGCTTGGTCTTGAAATTGCCATTTTCTGTTTAGTGCATGGACTCTTCAGAAGGATGTTGTCTGGTACGGTCTAACAGGTAGCTAGTTCCTAGGATTGAGAGGATCTGGGTTACAGTTTGGCCATTGATTATGAGCCCCTGGACATTTATTCATTTGGCCTCCCTTGACTTTGGTTTTCTCATGAAGCAATTCGATTTCATCATGAAGAAGTTGAACTACATAATTTCTGTAGTATCTTCTGGTTCAAAATTAAGATTCTGGCAATTAAGGTCCCTGCATTTGCTAATCATCCTAACATTGTACCAGTATGATAACATTTAATGGTCAGAGTCCCTTTCCTTTCATGTTGCTCTAGATTACTACCTCTCAGATTTAGCTATATGTTCATTAACTTAGTTGTTTATGAACCCATTTATAAAATGAAGTGTTTTCTATTCATTATTTTATTTTGAAATCATGTTTTAAATTACTTTTAAATAAAACCATAGCAAACATTAATTCAGAAGGATATACCATGGAAAATAAGTTTCCCTCCTACCTCTGACTCCACTCCCCAGAGACAGTTATTGATACCATTTTCTTGTGTCACCCTGAATGCATAGATAGGAAAAATTGGTATGTCTCTTTTCTGCCCCAGCCAAACTCACTTTTTTAAAAAATAGCTTTATCGAGATATAATTCACATACCATGCAATTCACCCTTTTAAAAAAATTATTTATTTTACTTATTTTTGGCTGCATTGGGTCTTCATTGCTGTGCGTGGGCTTTCCCTAGGTGAGGCAAGCAGGGGCTACTCTTCCTTGGGGTGCGCAGGCTTCTCATTGTCATGGCTTCACTTGTTGCACAGCATGGGTTCTAGAGCGCAGGCTCAGTAGTTGTGGCCCACGGGCTTAGTTGCTTCACAGCATATGGGTCTTAACGGGCCAGCGATCGAACCCGTGTCCCCTGCATTGGCAGGTGGATTCTTAACCACTGCACCACCAGGGAAGCCCCCCACCTCACCTTTTTCCCCACCCTGATCTCACTCACCAGAGGCAACCAGTTAAGACTCTTTAGCTATTTATTTTGGATTGCTTCTATTTTTCCAAGTGGTATACTACATACACTGCTGTATCTTGATTTATCCATCACAGTCAAATTGACTTCTTACAGTAGATGATGAATATTTAGCACTTTTACTTCGGTTGTGAGTTCCCTTATATATATATACCTGGCCTTCCCCCTCCTTCCAATGTAGTCATGTAACAATTGTTGGGTTAAATCAGTATTTGGGGTTCTTTTTCTCAGAGTTATTGTCAAGAGGTCCTATGCCATTCTGATTCTGGACTCTGTATGTGACCTATTTTTTCTCTTTGGAGAAATCCTAGCTTTATCCCTAGTGTTATCTTTACCTCTTGTGTGTGTGAAATTTTCACTGTTACCGCTTTGGTATGTGTCTTTTTTCATTCATTGTGCTGGGCACTTAGAGGGACCCTCCTCCCGTTTTTGACATTATTACCTGTTTTATCTAAACAAATTAGAAAAATAACATATACTTGGCATTATGTAGCCATATTAACGACCCATAAAATACTTCCAGGTGCCCTGGAATAACTGTATCTCAAACGTTAGATTTCTCAGTATTGACTGATGTGGATATTGTCATTTGTAGCATTCTAGGAGAACACGGGATTATATAACTGGAAATCATGCAAGTGTTCTTGTTCTGATGTGTTCTTAGACATGCATACGTCCATGTTATTTTTCAACACGATCTTGAAGTTCACCATTTCATTTTCTTATATTGAACTTTAAAATATGTGTAGTAAGGTGTATGCTTAAGTGAACAGCTCAAATAAATTTACAAATATATACACCCATATGGTCACCATTCAGATTAAAATAACAAGTAATTTTTAGCACCTGGGACGGCCCTTTCAGTCTGGAAATCTGTGTCTTTTAGTTTGGAGAAATTTTCCTGCATTATGTCTTTGATAATTTTCCTCATTCTTTGTGGAGCTTCTCTTAATGCATGTTGGATATCCTGTATGGATTCTCTTCTGAACTTTTGGTCTTTTTGTCTTTCTGTTTTGCATTCCGGGAGTTTTCTTCAACTTTAACTTCCAACCCTTCTGTCAGGTTTTAAAATTTCAACTATAATTTTGTTTCCAAGAGCTCTTGTTCTCTGTTCTTTAAATTGTCTTCTTTCATGTCTCTGAGAATATTAATTCTAGGTTTTCTTCTTTCCTCTGTGCCGCCCATTTCCTTTTTTTCCTTTTGGCTGTGTTGGTCTCTGTCTTTCAAGTTTCCTGCTGTGACTGATGCTCATGGACTCTCTGTTAATATTAAAGAGTGAGTGGAATCTCTGTTTACATGTGCAATGGTGGGATCCTCTGTAGGGAGATCAGGGGGGAACTAGGCCCTTTTGTTGGAGGGTGCCCAGATGTCATCATCTCCAGGGCTTTATTGTTGTTTTTGTTTTGTTCACTTTCGTTCTTTCTTGGGCTGCACACTTCCTCCTGAGAAGAATCCGCTTGTCATTAGTCACCATCTGAAGACTAAAAGCCATGCGTTGTGAGTTCTGAGTAGGGGAAGAGGCCTGAGCATCTCACCCTCCACTTCCTGCCCTGTTTTGAGCACAGCAACTCTCGCTCACCCCCTGCTGTGCCTCTTGTCCCAGGCCCAGGGCTCCTCTGAGGTAGTTTCTCTTCCTCTCCAGCTCCTGCGGGCCTGGATTCCACAGTGTGAACCAGCTCGCTCTGCAGGCACTTGGGTGCTGGTTGTTTTTCCTCTAGATCAGTTACCATTTTTCTGTCGGCTTTCCGTTTCCTCTCTCATTTTCTTTGTGGGTTTCCGTCTTTTATGTTTTCACTCTTATTCTAGTGGGTCTTCAGTGGGGGATGAAGACAAACATGTTATGTCCAATCAGGCATGTTTATCCTGAAGTGCCCACCTTCTGCTGTTCTGCATTTGCCCTGTACTGTCTCTGATTTCCCCTGCTGAAAAACACACCATATATATAGTGCTTGGCCTTTGCCCTGTTTTCATTCTAATGGGAAATGCCGGCCTGCCTGCCATAGGATCAGATGATTCCTTAGGAAGAGGTCAGAGTTTCTAGGTCTTTGTACTATACCAACTTTCTCAGAAGACCTAGAAATTCTCTTAATTTGTGTCTTACCTGTGATTCCTTTCTCTCTTAATCCATCCCTCCTAGGGTTTCTGCTAGAGTTCTACATGCCATTTTAACTTTCTACTCCCTGTCTGTTCTGAGCGGGGACAATTAATCTTTTTCTTCATTATCGAGCCCACCTGTCCTTGCCGACTCCCGGGGGCTTGGAGCGCTCCCCAACAAAGAACCGCTGATGGCTGCTGAAGAGGTTAATACACATACCAAGGATTTTTTTCTTAAAACAGAAGGAAAATAGGTGAACAAGGGACATCACCGTTTTCAGATCCTTTATATTGATTGGCATCTTGAACATTATTGGCACTTATTATTATTTTCATTATTATTTTTTGGTTATTGTTTCCCCTTCTGATAGTGTTAATTTAGTTCCCATCACCAAGTAGTCAACTTGCACGGGAATTTGAGATCTTCTCAAATTATTTAGCTAAGTGATAAGCGAGGTGTTTAATTTTACACACGTTTATTGCACGCAAAGCACTGTGCCTAGTGATGAGGGACATACAAAGATATTCAAGACATGCTCCATACCCCAAACACTCAGTTGGTTTGGGACAGGAACCTTTACGTTAGCAGTTCTGCTACAGAGATAAGTGCTGTGCTGTAGTCCAAATGCAGAGTGTGTCATGGGAGTCGTGTGGAAGCAGCTATGATCCTAACTGGGGGATTGGAAAAGCCTGGGAGAGGGCTGGGCTGGAGCTGAATCTGGTGAAGGAGGTCAGACTTCCATGGATATGGGAGGGAGGACCATCTCTAGAGACAGATCTCACAGGGAGTATGGCTCCCGCTTGCCCAGCAGCCACGAGTTACTCTTGTCACTTGTATGCCTTTCGGAGTCGATAAACGTCATGTACATCTGGGGATTTTTTGAGCACTGCTTGCGAACCGTATGTCATTCCAAATGTGCTTTTCTATCTTAGTGCTAATGCTGTTCTGTTTTCATAATGTTGATGTTGTTTTCCTAGCCGCCGATTCCTATACATCGTCAGTCTAGATGCCCCCTTCGAAGGTCACCGAAAAATCTCACGCCAGAGCAAGTGGGACATTGGAGCCGTACAGTGGAATCCTCATGACAGCTTTGCGCACTATTTTGCAGCCTCGGTGAGCTCATTCAAGGAATACAGGAAAAGGCTTTTATTTTTTTATTTTTATAAATTTATTTATTTATTTATGGCTGTGTTGGGTCTTCATTGCTGCATGCGGGCTTTCTCTAGTTGTGGCGAGTGGGAGCCACTCTTTGTTGCGGTGCGCGGGCTTCTCATTGTGGTAACTTGTTGCGGAGCATGGGCTTTAGCTGCATGGGCTTCAGTAGTTGTGGCGCATGGGCTCAGCAGTTGTGGCTTACAAGCTCTAGAGCGCAGGCTCAGTAGTTGTGGTGCACGGGCTTAGTTGCTCCGTGGCATATGGGATCTTGCTGGACCAGGGCTCGAACCCATGTCCCCTGCATTGGCAGGCAGATTCTTAACCACTGCGCCACCAGGGAAGCCTGGAAAAGTCTTTTAAATGTGATCTAGGCTGGTAGGTCTGTGTTCTATGTAGAGAAGAGGACATAATCGTCATTTCTCAGGCGGCAAAGAGGGGTTGCATGGTTCTAAAAGGAAGATGGAGGCAATTACAGATTTAAATGTATATGAAAAGAATTGGGGGTACCATCGGTAATTCTAAGAATTGAATCCAGATTTGGAAAGGGAAACAGGTGGATACCTCTATGTCTGTGTGTGATAAGAACCCGTTTTCTGCATGAATGTAACTAGCCAGTGACTGAAAGAGGTTCTAAGGAAGGACCTGGTGAGCTGGTCTGGGGGGGCGACTGTCATTGCTTTCAGAGGGATCAGAAGATTCCATACACCCTTCCACTCAAAGGAAGGGATTCTTTTTTGATTGAATCCTGTTTATATGTGAATTCTTCCAGGGAAAAGATGCATATGTTTCATTAGGTTTTCCAAGGGGTTCACAACTGAAAAAATATCTGGGCTTAGATCATCTCTGGTATCCCTTGCCTGATTCTTTATCAGTGTTCTGTTCTCCTAGGACAATTAGAGACCTAAACCTCTGGCTCCTTTTGCACTGGGCCGGGAGGGCAGTATTTGAAGGAGCCCTTCTCATCCTCCAGGGAATATGACCATTCACAGTGCTGTCTGGGTCTGTTCGTGTCGGGAATGACAGTCTGTGAGAGGAAAGCATCTCACAAAAGAAAGAAGAGCAATGCTGTCAGCTTTAGAAGGAACAAAAAGCTGCTGTTCCCCGTCATTTCCAAAATAGAATCTGACTGTCTGCCTTGAACCAGGGACAATGACTAAAGTGGACCTGATCCCTGGGACTGTTGACAGGTCAGGCCAGATCATTCTTCGTGGTGGGTGCTGTCCTGTGCTTTGTAGGAAATTGGCAGCATCCCTGGCCCCTCGCCCACTAGATGCCAGTAGCATCCTCCCCCACCCCCATCGTGACAGCCAAAAATGTCTCTAGGCATTGTCAGGTGTCCCCTGGGAAGCAAAATCTCCCCTGATTGGGAAGCACAGATTTAGGCTGACCCTTCAGTACTAGGCCCAAGTGTATTAATACTGCATGTGTTTGAGAGTGGCAAGAAAGAGCCTTATTTATTTATTTTTTTCAGACAATCATTTAAAGTGAACAATTCAGTATCATTTACTACATTCACAGTGTTATGTAACTGCCACCTTTATCTAGTTCCCAAACATTTCCATCACTCCAAAGGAAACCCCCTTACCATTAAGCAGTAATTCCCCCACCCCCAGCCCCTGGCCACCTGCAGTCTGTGTTCCATCTCTGGATTTAGCCATTCTGGATATTTCATATAAATGCGGTTGTACTATACATGACCTTTTGTGTCTGGCTTCTTTATCCACGTCAGAGCATGTATCAGTACTTTACTCCTTTTTATGGCTGAATAATATTCCATCATAGGGATACATCACATTTTGTCTGTTCATCCACTGATGGACATTTGGGCTGGCTGTTATAAATAGTGCCGAGAAGAACATGTACGTGCATGTACTTTTTTTTAAAAAATAAATTTATCTATTTATTTAATTTATTTTGGCTGTGTTGGGTCTTCGTTGCTGCGCGCGGGCTTTCTCCAGTTGCAGCAAGCGGGGGCTACTCTTTGTTGCAGTGTGTGGGCTTCTCGTTGCAGTGGCTTCTCTCGTTGCGGAGCACCGGCTCTAGGTGCGCAGGCTTCAGTAGTTGTGGCTCGCGAGCTGTAGAGCACAGGCTCAGGAGTTGTGGCACACGGGTTTAGTTGCTCCACGGCATGTGGGATCTTCCCGGGCCAGGGCTCGCACCTGTGTCGCCTGAATTGGCAGGCGGATTCTTAACCACTGCGCCACCAGGGAAGCCCTGTACATGTACTTTTTTGGGTACTCATTTTCACTTCTTTTGGGTATATTCCTAGGAGTGATTGAAAGGCTATGTGAAGTCTGTGTTTTACTTTTTGAGGAACCATCAAACTGTTTTCTACAATGCACAAGACCGTTTTGCAGTCCCATCAGCAATGCATCAGCATTGCATAGCAATGCACAATCCAGCCTCACCAAAATTTATTTCCTGTTTTTGTTTTTGTAATTTAAAAATTCTAGCCATCTTAGTGGGTATAAAGTGGTATCTCACTGTGGTTTTGATTTGCATTTCCCTAGTGACTAATGATGTTGAACATCCCTTCACGTGCTGGCTGGCCATTTGTATATCATTTTTTGGAGATATGTTTATTCAAGTCCTTTGCCGATTTTTGAATTGGGTTGTTTGTCTTTTTGCTGTTGAGTTATAAGAGTTCTTTATGTATTCCTGATTACTAGACTCATATCAGGGACATGATTTGCAAATATTTTCTCCAATTCTGTAGATTGTCTTTTTACTTTCTTGATAATGTCTTTTGATACATGAAAGTTTTAATTTTGATGAAGTTCAATTTACTGATTTTTTTTTTCCCTTCATTGCTCTTGGTTGGAAGGCAAGCATTTTCAGTAGAAAGAGCTTTGGAGTTAGGCAAATCTGAGGTCAAGTCCCAGTTTCAACACTCACTGTTTTATCTTGAGCGCCCATCCAACTTTTGGAGCCTCAGTTGCCTCACCTGTGATGTGGGTGATGCCACCCAGTGTGCAGTGTGATGGGAAAGAGCAGAGGGCAGGTTTCTTAAGGTTCCTAGTGCATAAACTGGCACTAGCAGACCCTGGAAATGGCTAGGAATGTTATTATAAGATGCTCCGCAACGGGAGAGGCTACAACAGTGAGAGGCCCGCGTACCGCAAAAAAAAAGATGAGGGGGTGCTTTTCTTTACACTCCTATTCCCATTGGAAGCTATTTTGAATCCTTACCTTTTGACAGGAACCTTACCTATTTAGAATTGGAAACTGGCATTTCTGCATAAAAATCTCAGAGCTGTATACAACTATCTGTCTCTGAGCTAAAATGAAAATCCATCATATACATATATATATATATATATATATATCAGTTCAGAAATTATTAAATAGCCTACTAATAGTATTTAGTCTATTAGTAATCTTTATCCATTTTCAGTGTGTTTCATGAACTCATGATATTTAGGGAGCATTTGCTGGCTTGTTTCTTTAAGAGAAATGTAGTTTGATTGAAGCTTTGTTTTTCTTCCTTTTCCTTATTGTAATTGTGGTTTCTTCTGGCCCATTTTCCGTGTCTTTCTGCTTAACCCTTAAAGAAGTTCATATTTCAAGGAGTCTTCTATAATTTTGCCTTCTAGGACACCCTTTTAGTGGTGATTCTGTTTTCTTTCTCATGCATGTGTTTTTTCAAAGTGTGGTAGGTGGACTCCGGGCATTTGATGGTGGGAAGGGTGAGCTGAGAACATGGAGTGTGACAGCAGCTGGGGAGATGGGTGTGTGACTGTTAGGGCAGGGAGGATATTCCTCTGATGGTTGGGGGCGGCTCCATAACCCATAGCTCACGTGCTCACGAGTGTGTCTGTAGCCTTAGTTCAGCCATAACTGTTCAAGATGGGTTTCCCCTTGTCTCTTTTCAGAGCAACCAACGTGTCGACCTTTATAAGTGGAAAGACGGCAGTGGGGAAGTCAGCACGACCTTACAAGGCCACACTCGTGTCATCAGGTAGGCACAGCCCTCCACTGCTCCCTGGCCTGTCTCACTTTGTCACAGTCCCTCGGGAAGTGAAACAAAGACACCGTCCCCCTCCAGGCTTGACCCTCTGTGTTGCATTGGCCCCAGGTGGCTGCTGCATCCTTAGCAGTCCTGAAGTGATGGTCTTTGCAGCGAGGAACAACCAGTGTTTAGGAGCCAGCATCCCTGTAGCTGTTAACCCCGATCCCAGGAGACACTTAGGTACAGCCTGGTCCAGGATAAAGGGTTAGAGCTGTTTGCTGTAGGAGGGAGATGAACTTACGCCCACAGAATCCCCCAGCTCATGGTCGGCGGTGCCCCGGAGCACAGAGACCTTGGGGGCCAGCCCTTTGCTCTCTGTCCAGCCACAGTGGGGCACCACGTGGAGCTCCTGCATCATAGTCCGTTACCCAGATGCCCAGTTGCTTCCCACTCGTGGCCTTCCAGCTGGCTTCTGGAATGTTCCTGGATCCATCCTTCTGTGGGTGGGGAAAACTTCTTGTGAGAAGTAGCAGCAGGAAGTGTGGGAGTGGTGAAGCTGACGTGGGAGGTGATGGGAAAGGCCAGAACCCCCGGCCTGTGTTAACTGTTTGTGTAGCAAGTGCCTTTCAAGGAGTGAGGACGTGGGTGGGGAGGACCAGAGCCCTGCTTGCCCTCCTTGAAAGCTGTGAGGCAACACGGCAGTTTGCCAGTGCTTTAAAGATGTTGGGTTTACTCAAGGTACCTGTGGTTGAGTCTGATTTAAAAAACGATGTCAACAATTACGTGGGTTTTTTTCTTTGTTTTGTCTTAGTTTGCGTACATGCACATATGTGCGCTTTTGTGTGTGTGTGTCTTTTAAGTTGAAATGCTCCGTTTCTTTTGGTTTGGGGGAGCAGGTGGTAACCAGGGAAGGACCTGAAAGTTTCCTTCAGAGCTTGGTTAAGTCTTCTTTCCCAAAGAACTTTGGAGATTCCCAGCCTAAACCATGTTCAGGGGCCCATTAACAGTGACTTTCTGAAGCCACTAGAAATGAAATCTGCGAATGCTTTGGAAATGGACTCTGAATTTTTTCTCTTCGTTGTTGTCCTGTTTATTCCTTGTGTTTCCAGTGACTTGGACTGGGCAGTGTTTGAGCCAGATCTCCTGGTCACCAGCTCTGTGGACACCTACATCTACATTTGGGATATCAAGTAAGAACCGTTAAGAGGCATAACCACTTGGCTGTGGGATGATCTGGGACCTTTGTTTTAGAGATCGGGTATCTTAATTTGGTTTTCCCTAGATGCAGACCCTGAGACGAGGAGACATTGCAGATACGTTGTTTAGGAGGGGACAGAACTGCTATTGGGGGTGGGAAGAGAGACAGGATCGGGAAGGCCACACAGAGAGGGCACATCATCTACTTGGGTGAACAGGTGGAGCTTGGTCTTACTGGGAACACTAGGGGCTGGTGTACCACTCCCTCCTCAGAGGTGTTCCCCTCCGAGGGCTGAGGAAGCGGGGGCGCCATCCACTGTCAGTCATTGGTTGAAGGCTCTCCCTGGGGGCCTCAGCTCCCTGGCACTTCAGGCCTGTCACAGAGGTTTGCAAAACGGGCT
This sequence comes from Neophocaena asiaeorientalis asiaeorientalis, assembly GCF_003031525.2. Classification (NCBI taxonomy): domain Eukaryota; kingdom Metazoa; phylum Chordata; class Mammalia; order Artiodactyla; family Phocoenidae; genus Neophocaena; species Neophocaena asiaeorientalis. The sequence goes on along the minus strand of NW_020185335.1, from coordinate 3,621,014 downwards.
TCAGCAGCCAGGGAAATCCCGTTGTCAGAGAACCACAGGTTCTGGCATTTGGAAGTCAGGCTGGAGTTTCCTGAAGTGGCAGGTGACGGTGGGGGCGTTCTGATGGGTACAGACACACACGTGCTGCGGCGAGCAGTGCTCCAGGACAGCTGCTTTGCTCTTGGTGACGCTTCACTTCCCCTCTGGAAAGGGGGCTGAGAGCCACCTCATAGAGCAACTCTCCGTGGAGCAGAGTGGAGGAGCGCCCAGCCCAGGGCCTGGCGCGTCCTAAGTTCTTAATAAACATCCATTCCCGTTTCTCTTTGTAAAGCAGATTCCTTTCCCCGTAACCATTAACTAGAGGGCCTGTGGCCTGTGGAGTCCCCAGAAAGGACACCCTCTCCCCAGCCAGGCCACTCTGCTCCCAAATGGCGGTGACTTTGTGATGCTTTACACTGAAAGGTAAACTGTAGGCAGAGGACAAGCCAGATATTGAGGTTTGACTGACCAGACAGACCAGGGAAAGGGATCCTCAGGGAGTAAGGATGCACACAGCTGACTTCACCTGCATCCCATGCAGGTTAGCACTTCCAAGGTGACAGGTCTAAGGGCAGCACCAGAGGAGGGAGAAGGAGCAGAAAATCCAGGGGAAGTGGAAGAAAGGGGCCCTTAACGAGCAAACTGCCCCCTGGGAGCTCTGGGGCAAGCATCCCTCATTTACATGAAACAGTTGTTTTCATAATTTAAAGACTGAAAGACACTTGAACTGACTTCCCTTCTCAGGTCTTCTGAACAGTAAGCCAGGGCTGCAGATTTGCCTTGTCTGGCCCTCCTAGCTCTAGGGGGCTGCCCAGTTCTGTCATTTTGACCATTCGTGGTGAACGGTTGAGTCTCCCATTGTATCCAGGAGTAGTTTTAAAAAAAAATAAAATCGTGATAAAAGCCATAAATCAAAATTTACCATCTTAATCATTTTTAAGAGTGCGGTTCAGTAGCGTTAAGTATATTCACATCGTTGTGCAACAAAGCTCCAGAACTTTTTCATCGTGCAGAACTGAAAATCTGTACCCATTAACCAACTCCCCGTTTCCCCCTCCTTTCAGTCCCTGGCAGCCACCACTCTACTTTCTGTCTCTATGAATTTGACGACTCTAGGTACCACATGTAAGTGGAATCATACAGTGTTTGTCCTTTTGTGACTGACTTAAGTCACTTAGTATAATATCCTCAGGGTGCATCCATGTTGTAGCTCGTGGCAGTATTGCTTTCCTTTTTAAGGTCTCATAACAATCCATTGTATGTAGGGACAGTAGTGTATTTATCCGTTCATCAGTCGTGGACACTTAGGTTGCTTCTACCTCTTGGCTGTTGGGAACACCCAGAGTAGTTTTCCAGTCCACCTTGGCAGTGCTGTTGGTTCTTGCAGAATTACACCTCCACGACTGTCCCGTTGTTCCACAGGAGAAATGACACCAGGAAGGGGTTCCCTTGGCTCCCTCCACCCCCGCATCAGAGTCACCCAGGCCACGCCAGGTCATGTAATTTGTTCTCTGTGGATACAACTGTATAATTGGAAATTCAGACTTAGCCTCAGCTGAAGAGGCTGAGAAAGTTCATCTCCCTGGAGGGAGACAGGCTTCTCTTTACACTACTTTTTAAGGTCCTCACATTCTCACTGAAGTCTAAGAACCCACTGGAAGGAAAGTGAAGAAATGCGAGCAGCGGGAGAAAGGCACCAGGTGGATGGGGGCAGGTGAACGGGCTTTTGACTTCTGACTCTTATGTTTCAGAGATACACGGAAGCCGACCGTTGCGCTGTCTGC
>NW_020185335.1:3582036-3619177 GCF_003031525.2 Neophocaena asiaeorientalis asiaeorientalis | reverse complement strand
CCCACTTCCTCCCCGTCCCCCATGCCCCGGGCTCTGTCCACGGTCGCGTGGACCTATAAGGTCCACGTCACAGGGCCCTTCTGCTCCTCTCAGAAGTTAGAGTCAGGACTGTAGAATGTGGTCAGGAACTTATTTCAAAATTGAAGGGCAGGAGCCACATTGGTTTGTTTTTAAACTTTTTCTTGTGGAAACTTTCAAAAGTGTATAAAACTAGAAGAGGATGAATTGCCTTGTGTTTGTCATCCAGCTTGAACATTGTCGACAAACAGACAATCTTATTTCCTCTTTCACCCGCTAGCCCACCCACCCCTACCCCTATCCCCTTTGGGATTATTTTGAAGCAAATCCCAGGTGTCATATCATTTCATCAACAAATATTTCAGTAAGTATTTTTAATAAGAGAAGAATCCTTTTAAAAAAAACATAACCACAATACTATTAGCATACCTAAAAATATTAACAGTAGCTCTTTAATGTCATCAAATATTTAAGCAGTATTCAGATTTCCCCAGTAGTCTCAGTAGTTTTGTTTTTTGTTCTCTTTTTACAAATTATTTGAATCAGTCCAAATAAAGTCCGTATTTATAAGTGGTTGATATATTTCTCATCTCTTTCAGTTGGTAGGTTTCTCCTCCCTTCCCTTTTTTGGTTTGTTTGTTTGTTTTTCCTTCCCTGCAGTTTCTTTACTGAAGAAACTGCGGTTTCCGCACAGTCTAGATTATACTGATTGTGTCCCCGTGGTGTCATTTATGGGCATACTGAAACTTTGAAATCACTTTCTGAGCTACCTGTTTTCATCACTCTGTTGGAATTTGACTGTTTTTGCAATTCTGCATTGGGCCTGTTACAGAGTATTCTCACCACTTCCTGAGAGTTGAACTTGGGCATAGAACCGGTGTACCTTGCCCACCATGATGAAGCCCAACCATCAGTATTCTATTTTGGCATCCTTGGTCAAAACAGATCATATTATCTGTCTCTTAAATCCTGCTTTTTTGTATCTTCTTGCGTCATTTGAATTCACATTTGGTGTTTGCTCCAAAATGGTCACATGATTCTTCCTTTTATCCCCCTGCACCCCAACACCTTATCATTTGAAGGCATTAAACATCATGACTGTATTAAGCAGTTGGTTGGTTTGTTCTGTGAGGTTAGGGACCACATCTGCCTTGTTCAGGGCTGCAGACCAGGGTCAGCCTAAGCGCCTGTCCTGTGGAGATGCTCTGGGAGTGTTTGTTCTATGGATGTGGAATTCAGGCACCTGTGTCGCTTGTGCTGAGTGCTTAACATTTGTGCTGGTGCCTCCCTCACAACCTGTGCGCACACACTTGTAGGCACTTATGACCTGAGGCATAGAATGGCCCACAGACGTGGTTGCAGAGGACACTGAGCTGAAAGAAACTACTAATGGTCTGTGAATGCCACAGTCATCCATCCCTGACTTTGTTGTTTCTACTTGCAGGCTTCTAAGTTAGATGGCTTATAGAGGACCTCTAAAAAGAAAGATTATTCTAATTGCTTTCTTTTGGGAGTCTTTCTGAAAAAACAGAGGTAGGAGACTTCTTTCTTTTTTGCACCTCAGTGAGGTCTCAGTGGTGGCAGAGCTCTCATTCCCTGAGAGGTACAGCCCGGGTGCTGTGGCTCCCCAGAGCCTGTGGTCCTCATCTCTCTGTGAGCACATTGTTTATACCTTGGGGTAGGGGGTCAGTAAGAGCATGTCCGTGTGTGCTCCAGAGCGTTCTGTTTCTGAGCGCTCTTATGGTCTGGGAGGTCTCCGTTTGACCCTGGTGTCACAATCCTAGTAAAACACATTGAATTAGGGGGTTCCCAGAATCCTCTGGGAGGCTTCGTGTTCTGATGGACCACCTACTGGGAAAGGCGTATTTTCTTGGAACTTGTTTTTCTTTTCTTTTTCCTTTTCTTCTGGTTTTATTGAGATATAATTGACACACAGCACTGTATAAGTTTGTGTACAGCATAATGATTTGACTTACGTACATGATGACCACAGTAAATTGAGTGAACATCCATCATCTCATTTAGACACAACATTAAAGACATAGAGAAAATTTTTTTTCCTGTGGTGTTGAATTCTTTGGTAACTCTGTCACGTGGAGATGGAGCAGTATTTTTTTTTAAAATAAATTTATTTATTTATTTTTGGCTGCGTTGGGTCTTTGTTGCTGTGCACAGGCTTTCTCTAGTTGCAGTGAGTGGGGGCTACTCTTCGTTGCTGTGTGCAGGCTTCTCATTGCGGTGGCTTTTCTTTGTTGCGGAGCACGGGCTCCAGGCGTGCGGGCTTCAGTAGTTGTGGCTCGCGAGCCCTAGAGTGCAGGCTCAGTAGTTGTGGCACACGGGCCCAGGTGCTCCATGGCACGTTGGATCTTTCCGGACTGGGCCTTGAACCTGTGTCCCCTGCATTGGCAGGCGGATTCTTAACCATTGCGCCACCAGGGACCCTGGAGCAGTCTTTTTTTACACACTTTCCCCTCTAGCTGATATCATTTCTTGCAAAGAAACTGGGTCTCCTAAGTAATAGGAGACCATCCTCCAACTTCAGGGTCCCCATCATTCGTTCTTAGGTGACTTAAGGTGCCCTATGTCTCAAGGAAAAAAAAACACAACAAAAAAACAAATAAGCAAACAAATACCCTCACCCAAACCAAGCAAGGATAAAGTCTAGGCCTTACTCTATTTCCTGTTAGGTTCTAAGTCCTTGCTTTCTGTCTCATACTCTGCGGATTCTTGCGTCAGGTTGCTCTCCAAAGCCCTGGATCCACTGCAGTGTCCCCAAGTAATAAACACCCACCCAAAGGGAGAGGGTGTCAAAGCAGAAATGTCATGTGTTGTCTGAGCAAAGAACAAGAAGAGGTGGAAGGAGAGTCATCATGTGGTTCTGGTTTAACATAATCATCGTGATTATTTTGAGTCAGCTGGAAGTGCTGCTGTGTCCCAATTTTCCACCCGTCTCAGCCCCTTCTGGCATCTTCCAGTATGCCTCCTCTCTTATGTAGCTCTTTTGTCCCCATTGTTGTTACCTCTGTGTTCTGGCAGAGGACTGAGTTCACACGGTGCCAGGAGTGTTCCCTTTCCCTGTCTCCACGCAGGGCCACGTGTAACCGCTCGCTGATGGGGAGATGAGAGTGGGAGTGGGGTGCACATAATTTTCTGAGGGCAGAATTGGGCCACACTGGGGCTTATTCTTCAGCTGAGCCTCATCTGGAGGCTGTGTTTTTCCAAGACACTCCCTCCCCCAGAAACGAAACCAAAAAAACCAGTGTGGGAAGGAGCAGGCTTTGAGCTGAGGCTCTTCTGATTGGGAGTGCAAGCTTGGTGTCCGAGAGGATGAAGGGCCAGGTTGTGTGATGTGTCAGTTACCAGCCAGCAGAGCCGGGCTGAACTGCCGCTCTGTAAGAAACTGTGTTTCCCTGCTGATTCTGCTCGGAGGTAACCTGAAGGTTTTTTTTTTTCTCCTTAGTGAGATTATTTCCTCAATTAGGTGACTCTGATCCTGTTCCCATGTGTTAATTCATTTATTCTTTGGCTTCATTTTCTCCTTAATGATGGAGCTGATGCAGTCATAGAAGCCTGAAGAGTTCTGTTCTTACTCATCCGGAGCTCATTATCCAGCTCCCCTGGATAAGCTCCACTCTGGTACTGAAGGCGTTGAGGGCAACAGCTTTCCTCCCCTGATTTTTCTTTGCAGCGGGTGCCTCACAGGTCAAATGGAATAAAAAAAACGCTAATTGCCTTGCCACCAGTCATGACGGGGATGTACGGATATGGGACAAGCGGGTAAGTAATCTTTTTCCCCTCTGAGAGGATCTGAAGAGGATGCTGTGAATAGCAGGACTTGTTTTAAGAGACCAGGGTACCCTGTGCAGCCTGGTTAATTGCCACGTTAAGATCCTAGTACCATATGACATTTGCTTCCCGATCAAACTGGTGTTGATGGAAGATAAGGGAGTGAGACATTATGATCAGTGGTTAAGAAAATGAGCTTGGGGAATTCCCTGGCGGTCCAGCAGTTAGGACTCTGAGCTTGCACTGTAGGGGACACAGGTTCAATCCCCGGTCAGGGAACTAAGATCCCGCAAGCTGCGTGCTGCAGCCCAAAAAAAAAAAAAAAAAAAAATGAACTTGGCCTGACCTAAGCTAGCGTCCCATTTTGCTGCCTCCTGATTATGATATCAGGTCAGCCACAAACTTTTCCAAGCCTCAGTTTCCTTTTCTTCAGAATAAAGATGATAATAGTGTGTGTGTCCCTGAGGGGGTCAAGCCTGGGGGACCAGACACTATTCTAGAATGGTCAGCAGGCTTCATATTCCTGCCCCAGATTGCAAAGTGAAAACTCATTGTTCTAGGACATATACCATCTAGAATTAAATCACTGAGGCAGGATACTTGGTATGCTCAAATCTTCCCTTGGAAGTCTAGCTGTGCCGTCAGCCTCAAATGAGCCTGCAGAGCCTACGTTCTCCCTGCATTAGCTCATGGACCTGAGAGGCATGAAAGAGTTGCAGGGTTCTGGGCTGCTACTGTAATGGCAAGTCTGGAAGTTTGATATGTTGGCATCAGTGAGAACAGTGATGCAGGGAAAGGGCCTCTTCCATGACTAACTGCCAGACGATTGGGTAAGAATGCAGAGAGTGGTCGACTTCTGTAAGATCTAGGGTGTAAATTCTGCTTCCTGCTCTGTGAAACCTGCCTTCGTGGGGAGGACCTACTGTTAGTTTTCCTGGAACTTGTTCAGGAACTGTCCCAACTGGGATGCTGACTGTAAAGTCTCAGCCTTGCTTCCGGCTGCCCTGCTCCCTTCCCCTTCCAGCAGGGAATAAAGTCATACAGTTGGAGAGGAGAGGGGAGTGAAGCAGAGATTGGGAGGCTGCTGGATTGGGTGCCAAGACCTGCTGGGAAAGGGGTGTGCCGGCCGAAGCCCTCGCTTTAGGTGGCTCTTAGGTGACAAGGTGATTTTATAAGGAAAGGATGGATGGTACATCTTCTATATGTTAGTTTTATCTCTGTCCCTTTAGTCCAGTCTGGTAATAGTCATTCTTCATCCATCTTTATTTCTTCAATTGGCAATTGGTTTTATTCATACTTGTCACTGGTATAGCATTTAAATATAGTAAATAGTTTAACTAGAATGTTTGGTTAATTTGTAGTACTTGTGTATTTGCTTTAGACTGTTTTCAGAGCCATAGGCAAAATAAACAATTGGGTATTTAGCCATGAACTTGGTCAGGACATGTTTTCCAAAACAGTAGCTGTGTTCCTTATCTTGTAGAAATATACTGCTGAACTGTTTCTTTCTAGCCTCCTGATTGGTCTACTCATAACCCTGACTTCCCGTAGCGAGCGTTTTATCTATTTTGTTTAAAGAGCTTTAACTTTTTCTTGGCTGTTAATACTTAGGACTTCTGTTCATATGGATTGTAAAGCTTGTTGGTTGTAATTTCACTTCTCTGGCACTTTCTAGTATCAAAGCAGGACTATTGGCAGCAAGCATCACAGGCTTAAAAAAGTGTAGTATCAGTGGTAATGTTGGATTTTCACTCAAATTCGTGAATGACTAGTAATACTAATATTTCTAAGTGTTTATTATGCACAGGCATTGTTCTAAGAACTTTATGTGTATTGATTCATTTCTCTTTATAACTGACCTTTAAAGTAGGTTAGTTAAATATTATTACCCCATTCTACAGCTGAGTAAACTGAGGCACAGTTTGTTGCCAGGATTTAAATTCAGGGAGGCTGGTTCTGGAGATTGCACTGTTAACCTAATAGACCAGTGCTGATTACAGAAAGTAATACATGCTCTTTGTTGAAAATATAAAAGAGAAAATAAAAATCATTCATAGTCCTGCCCCAGAGACAAATGCTAATATTTTGGTGTTTTCTTTTCTTATGCTTTTTTTAAAAACATGGTTTATCATATCATATGCATAGTTATGCATACTTTTTTCATTTAACATTACAACAAATGCATTTCCCCTGTGTTATAAGCTCTTTCTAAGTATAACTTTTAATGGCTACATCATATTGTATCAGATAGGTGTACAATAATTGGTTCTAACATTTAATTATTCCCCACTTATTATTCATGTTGTTTCTGGTTTCTAGGTGTTCCAAATAACACCAAGATGAACATCTTTGGTACCTAAAGCTTTTTGTGAATTTAGGATATTCCCTTAAGAAAGGAAGAATTTTAAGTCTGTTGATAAAAATTGTCCAGTTTTTTCCCCAAACAGGTTATACTATTTTATATGTATACCACCAGTGACAAATGCAGCCTCACTGCATTGAATGTTATTTCCAAGTATCTTCTAACTTGATTGCTAAAAACAATCTTTTAATGTTTTAATGTATGAATATATTTCTGAGGTTTCCTTCTGAATTTGTTTTATATATGCTTATTAATCATGTATTGTTTTCTTTTGTGATGTGTGTTCATTCTCTTTTTGAGGTCTTAGGGCTTGATCATTTTCAGCTTGGTGGTTTTCCGATATAGAGAACAAACTAGCGGTTACCAGTGGGAGAGGGAAGGGGGGAGGGGCACTATAGGGGTAGGGGATTATGCGGGACAAACTATTATGTACAAAATAAGCAACAATGTTGTGTTACATTGTACAACACGGGAAATAAAGTCAATATGTTATAATAACTATAAATGGAGTATAACCTTTAGAAATTGTGAATCACTATGTTGTACACCTGTAACATATAATGTTGTACATCAACTATACTTCAATTAGAAAAAAAAAGATTAGTGGTTTTACCCCCAGGATTGGGGTTGGGTCTGTTTAGATGTCACAGCCCCTCTTTGTGGGTGATTGTGAGGAAGGAGAGCAGGAATTGCCGACCATGGTACCAAAGGAGAAAAGCATCCACTACCTTGTGTCCTTCATTAAGGCCGTACCTGGAGCCAGAGCGGAAGTAGATCAGGCTCACAGGCCCGAATGCAGAGAATGCATGAAGGAGAGCTGGAGAAGTCTTCTGTCATTTGTTTTCAACAAAACAAATGGAGGGCTTCCCTGGTGGCGCAGTGGTTGAGAGTCCGCCTGCCGATTCAGGGGACACGGGTTCGTGCCCCGGTCTGGGAAGATCCCACATGCCACGGAGCGGCTGGGCCCGTGAGCCATGGCCACTGAGCCTGCGCGTCCGGAGCCTGTGCTCCACAACAGGAGAGGCCACAACAGTGAGAGGCCCGCGTACCGCAAAAAAGAAAAACAACAAAGCGGAGTTTCTTAAGAGTAGAGATGGTCTCTGGGAGTTTTTTTTTGTTGTTTTGGCTGCGCTGTGCAGCATGCAGGATCTTAGTGTCCCGACCAGGGATCAAACCTGCGCCCCCCTCCAGTGGAAGCGCGGAGCCCTAACCACTGGACTGCCAGGGAATTCCTCTGGGAGTATTTTTGTATTCCCACTCGGCACCCAGCAGACTGTTATATGGTGGACACTATGAGTTCCTTCTGAAGTGACAACTCTCGTTGCTGATCCTGTTGCAGAAACCCAGCACAGCAGTGGAGTATCTCGCAGCCCACCTCTCCAAAATCCACGGCCTGGACTGGCACCCAGACAGCGAGCACATTCTTGCTACCTCCAGTCAAGACAACTCTGTCAAGGTGAGCGGCATCCCCAGGGCAGTTGGGGGAGCGTGTTTGGGAGGCATCAGGGGTGTGTCAGCACTTTCTTCAGGAGAAAATTTGCAGTAGGTTAGCATGGCACGTGTTTCAGGGGTGCATGTGCTTTGTGGGGAGCTGGGCAAGTACACCTGGTTATGTGGTCCAGCAGGAGTGATGTAGTAGCACGTATCTGATATGGCTCCTGGCATTTGTTCAGAGGCTTTTCTTCTTTCTCTTTGTGAAAGGAAGTCAGAGACAAAAACATCTAGAAAGGAAAAGAAGTTTACTTGCCAAGAAGTTGTCAGGAAGTCCCATTTCAGGACTGGCTCATCAAAATAAAAACACAACAGATAAACAAATAAAGGAGAAAAGCCCACATGGTCATTAAAGTTACCAAGTTTACCTTTAGTCTGGGGTGGAAAAAGCAATTTTCTCACGTGATTATCACATCTGCACAAGTTAGGACGTCTTCGATCATCAGCATTTCGCAAGTAGAGATGGAGTTGTTTTATTAGAGATTCTCTGACTTACAGGAGATGCTCAAGGATTTATGTATGTCAGTGACCCTATTATTTTTGGTTTCTCTCAGTGTTTCTTGTTTGTTTATCCTCTCTGACTGTGGGATGTGATATGCACCCTTGTTCAAAAGGATGCAGGGCACAGAGTTAGCCATGCCCCACAGTTCCTGCATATGATCAGGTCTCTGCCTGGAAGGACAGAGATTTGACCACAGAAATTTGCTTAGCAACTTTAGGATTCAGCTTCAGCAATTTAATGCTTTGTTTTATTTACACAGGCATGTACGTCTTTTTGGTATGGTTAGCAAAGCTAGAATCGTACACTCAGGCTTAAAATCTAACTTCTCTCTGGAGGTTTGTAAATCCCCTGGGGTTGTAATTTATTCTTATGTGCCAACAGTGGTTTTTCTGTTTGTTTGGAATTTAAGTGTTTGTCCCCATACCCCTCAGCTTGTTTCCCAACTTCAGGAACCAGAAATCATCCGATTCACCTCCTTCTCTTTCTTTGAGGTCCCCAAGTTTGTCAATATTCACTGACAACTTTACTACCCTTAAGGCTCCGATTCCATAGGTAATAAAGCAGATAACAGGCCAGTTTCCACATGTGAAACACAGTCCTTATTCCTTACTAGTGGGCTTAGCTTATGAATTAAATGAGATTTTTGGCATGGTATTTGATTTATTCCACTATACCCTGGTAGGAAGACAGTTTTTATTGAACATATACAAATAACATAATTGTAAAAAATGAAGCAGTTTAGAGGCACTTATAATAGTCAACCATTGTTTTTAGTAATTGGTTGATAAGGCTCAATGCATGCCATTTTTTCCTACATAATCATTTTCTTTAGTTTATCTGACAATTTATTAGCTTATAATTTGTAACAATAATTTTTATTCTATTTGTCTTTTGTGAATTCTAAGGGGTCTGCTGGAACAAGATACCGTTGAATGAGTTTCGCTTCACATTGTAGATTGTAAACTGTAAAACTGTTGTATTGAGGGTTAGAGCTAGATCAAGAAAGAAAAGGATTTTTCTTCTATGGCCATTAAAAATAGAACATGAACTGTAATGAAATTAGTTCATGTCAGTTTGGATAACCAGTTGTTTTTTTCCTTATCTTGGGGTAAGCAGGCTATTTTACAAAATTGCCATCTTCCAGACTGAGTCCTGGAAATCCATACCCAGTCCCCTTGTCCATTCTGACATGTTCATGGTATAAGGGGAGCCATATTGAGAAACCTGTACCCAGAGGCTGTTCCCTGTGATGTCAGTCAGGAACCTGGTTCTTGACCGAGGGTCTTCTGACATTTCTTCAGAAAAATTTCTTTTTGATCCCTAGCTTGGAGCAGAGGCCTTTGGCAATAGTAAGAGGAAAGCAGAAGTTACCTATGGATAGGAGGCAGCATGGCTCTGGTTAACTTATCATAATAACCAACTTTATCACATTGAAATAGACCGAAGTCCTCCATTCAACTATAACGTAATCATTTCATAAGACCCCATCAGTGATGGCCTTGAGAATAAGAGCTTTTTATGAACAGTAAGGACTTTTTCCAGGGTCCTCTATTTATCCCATAAATTATCTGACATAACTGTCACCAGTTGATGAGCATATTTAAATCTAGAAGCAAAATCTTTTTTTTAAAGGATTAATTTTATTAGTAGTTATCATGCCGGTCTTCGTAAATGAACATGAATATACTTTTGTCCAACCTGAAAAGTAAACTATTGCTGAAGTGCATTCAGAGTAATAATATTTTACTTGTATATAATCAACCCAGGGAGGTTGAACTTCTCTTTTATTTGCTAGTTTTTCGCATAGGGTGGACCTGGTAACAGGAAAGCATTTACAAAGTGTTGGGCTAATTGAAAATATGGAGAATGCCAAGCATACCTAATTATTTCTAGTTTTCCTTCTTTTATAAGTTGAGGGAGCAAGTCATAGTTTACCCCGTGGCCGTCTGGGAAACCCAAAAGCAGTTTAGATGGAAATGACATCTTAACAATTTTATTATGTTGAATATGGGACTTGAATTCAGCAAAAAAGAATTGTCAGAAGAAACAAGAATTGCCTCATGCTATACCTATATAGTTCCACCCTCCCCAGCCCCTAACTTCTGGCAACCACTGATCTGTTCTCCATCACCGTGGTTTTGTCTTTATGAGAATGTCATTTACATGGAATCGTGCAGAATGTAACTTTTGAGGTTGGCTTCTTTCACTCAGCATAATGCCTTTAAGAGTCCCCCAAGTCGTTTTAAGAGTCAGTAGTTCATATACTTTTTATTGCTGAGTTAGTAATCCACTATATGGATATACTACAATTTATTATCTCTTGACCTGTGGAAGGACATTTGGGCTGTTTCCAGTTTTTGGTAATTGTGAATAGAGCTGCTGTACACATTCGTGTATTGATTTTTTTCTGTGAACAGAACTTTTCAGTTTTCTAGGGCCAACATATAAGAATGGGATTGCTGGGTCACATGGTGGGTGTGTGTTTAACTTTTTAAGAAACTGCCCAACTGTTCTCTGGAGTGGTTCCTCTCACGTGTTTTTTTTTTTTTTTTTTTGGTCCGTGCTGTGTGGCATGCAGGATCTTAGTTCCCCAACCAGGGAATGAACCCGTGCCCCCTCCAGTGGACTGCCAGGGGAGTCCCCTCCTGTCACCTGTTTTGTTTTGTTTTGTTTTTTTGTGGTACGCGGGCCTCTCACTGTTGTGGCCTCTCCCGTTGCGGAGCACAAGCTCCGGACGCGCAGGCTCAGCGGCCATGGCTCACGGGCCCAGCCGCTCCGCGGCATGTGGGATCTTCCCGGACCGGGGCACGAACCTGTGTCCCCTGCATTGGCAGGCGGACTCTCAACCACTGCCTCACCAGGGAAGCCCCTGTCACCTGTTTTTGACAATAGTTCCTTAATACCTGATAGTTCAGAGTTTCAGTCTTGGCCCTCCTGCCTTTGGTGCTCTGCCATTTCCTTCTTTCATGGCAAATGCTTGAGCTCTAAGTGTGTTTGTTTTTCTGTTAAAAGCATAGACGTGTCTAAGGCTCAGTTTTTGTCTGGCTCACCTGTGTGTTCCCTGCACCTTCCGTGTTGGAGTGGGTGGAAGAGTGGACGTGAGTGGTTGGGCCCCAAATAGTCGCAGTCACCTTTTTGCTGCGTAGCCTTGACAAGTTACATTGTTTAGTAATTTAGCTTCCACCCTTGAAAAAGAGATTCATAACACCCACTGTATGATTGTTGTAAGGATTAGATGGGATGAAACTCTTAAAGCTCTAAGCATCTGTCTGAAATGCAGTCAGCGGTCAGTACATTTTTAACTACTAGCAATAGCGGTAGTTAATTTAGTAGTTAAATTACTCTATGTGGTGTGAAGTGATACAGGATGAAAAGTTGTCACTTCTACCTTTCAACTGTGAAGGTAGTTTAATAGGCAGGCTGGCAGTGATCTGCCTCAAGGAGTGATCCTCATGTGTTCACAGAAGTCTTTGTTTCTCCTATAATGTTTCTAAGTGTGAAAGGGGCGTTTCCTGTGTGTCTCTGTTACGGGAGCATGGCCATGGGGGCTGACTCAAATGCACTTAGAGGACAGAAAACATGGAGTTTGAAGGCTATGCTTATTTCTTTTCTGTTTTTTAAAAAAAATATTTGTTTATTTATTTGGCTGCATTGGGTCTTAGTTGTGGCACGCGGGATCTTTGTTGAGTCATGGGGATCTTTCATTGTGGTGCATGGGCTTCTGTCTAGTTGTGGCACTTGGGCTCAGTAGTTGTGGTGTGCGGGCTCTCTAGTTGTGGCACACAGGCTTGGTTGCCCCGCGGCATGTGGGATCTTAGTTCTCTGACCAGGGATTGAACCTGCATCCCCTGCATTGGAAGGAGGATTCTTAACCACTGGACCACCAGGGAAGTCCCGGCTATGCTTATTTTGATAGTTGAGTTTTTTTGGGTTTTTTTAATGGCATTTATTTCACAAATTATCCTGCTTTCTTTCTTCCAGTTCTGGGATTACCGCCAGCCTCGGAAATACCTCAATATTCTCCCTTGCCAGGTGCCTGTCTGGAAGGCCAGATACACTGTGAGTGAGATGCCCTACCTCTTGCTCGGAAACATTATCTAGGTGTTTTGGACAGAAGGGGCCAGGGACATTTCCTCTTATTTTTTTGTGAGACAATTTTCTCCTTCTCTCTTGGTTTAGAAGTGGGACAAAGGTGGTAATGACAGCATAAAAGCTGTTATCTATTTAAAAATTTGCCCTTGGGTCATTGGGTGAGACTCTATACTAGAAGTGTTAGACTAGCTGGGCTGGGGAGCTGGGCAGTGTGAAGGTGGTCAGTAAGGGAGGGGAAGAGGGTAAGCTGGAGGGTTGAGAGGCTGGAGGTCAGTGGATCGTGGTGGAAAGAACTCTGGCTTTAGATTCAGAAGACCTTGGTTTAGGGCTTGGCAATGACATTTAATTTTTTTCTCCAGCTTTACTGAGATATAATTGACATATAACATGGCATAAGTTCAAGGTATACAACATGTTGATATGTTACACTTACATATTGCCAAACAGTTACCACTGTAGCATTTGTTAACACTTCCATCGTCACATAATTACTATCTCTTTTCTGCAATGAGAACATTTAAGATCTACTCTCTTTTAACTCTCAAGTATATCATATGGTGCTATTAACCATAATCACATGCTGTACAGTAGATCTCCAGAGCTTATTCATCTTATAACCAGAAGTTTGTACCCTTTGACCAGCATCTCCCTGTTTCTCCCACCCCCAACCCCCGGTAACCACCGTTCTACTCTGTTTCTATGAGTTCAGCTTTTTAGATTCCACGTATAATGATATCATACAGTATTTATCTTTGTCTGACTTATTTCACTTGCCACAATGCCCTCAAGGTCCATCCGTATTGTGACAAATGGCAGGGTTTCCTTGTCGCTGAATAATATTCCATTGTATATGTACCACATCTTCTTTATTCATTCATCCATTAACGGACATGTAGGTTGTTTCTGTATCTTGGCTATTGTGAATAATGCTGTAATGAGCCATTTAATACTTGTGTGGCCTTGGGCAAGCCACCTGTGTTTTTTGAGTAATAGTTTCCTCCTATGTCAAACATGAATGATAGTGTTTAATATGCCTTGCTCTTTTTAAAAATTGTGATAAAATTCCTTATTTTTAAGTGTCCAATTCGGTGGCATTTAGTACCTGTACAATATGTTTTCCCTTTGGAAAAAAATCATCTATGAAAATGCTGTATAAACCACAAAATGCTACAAGTATAGTGGATAGGCTGTTACCGACATTCCAACTTTGTTGCCAGATGGATAATTGATCAGAGATAATATATTTCCTTCAGTGTCAACTTGAAAGGGAGCACAGGGATGAATGGAGGGATCTTTATGCATTAGGCTGCCACCTGCTGCATCATGGCGTGAAGAAGAGAATTGGGGTATTACTTGGCCTTCGCATCTGGGAGCACTTGGGAGGAAGTCAGGCTTTGCTCTTGTGAATTGAAATACTTCTCTGGATTAATATGTTTGCTTTAAAAAACAAACAGGAAAGCTCAGGAGTGCTGCCAAGAGGGCAGGAGAAAATAAATGTGCTCTTAGGTGGACTTGGCTTAATTCCTTAAAGAACAGTCTGCCTGTCAACCAAACGAGCCCCTTAGCTACCTCGCAGATTGGGTGTTTGTAAGTGGAAAGTGTCAGTCCTGAAATTGGAAGGTTTTCCTCTGCAGAGCTGTGGTCTTGGGGGCAGTGGGAAGGTGCTGCTCCACGTGGATGGTGTGCTTCTGGTGCATTTCTACATGGCGGGGTTTGTTTGCTGTCTGGGGTTACCCTCAGTGTGCTTTGCACGCTCATTCTGGGGATGTACTCGATAACTCTCAGAGGGAACTCGTGGAGAGGAGCCGGGGTGTTCCCGTGTGCAACCCCTAGAGCCATTTGCTTATTTTACATTAAGAAATGTTCTTCTCCAGGTATTTGGCTTAGCTTTATTTTTTACTTGCTGTGGTCCCTTCCATCAGCAAAGAAAAAAAAAAAAAGGAAAGCAAATGAAAGGTAGATGTGATGGTCAACTGACGGTATTTGGAAAAATGTTCCCCAGGTGGGTTGGGGCCTCCCATCATCCAGTTTATTTTAATTAGGCGAGAATTCCAACGTGGGTAACTCAAGACTCAGCAGATTCTCCCTGGAACAATGCCTGCTTTTCCCTCTTCTGCCACAGCCTTTCAGCAATGGATTGGTGACCGTGATGGTTCCCCAGCTGCGGAGGGAGAACAGCCTGCTCCTGTGGAATGTCTTTGACTTGAACACGCCAGTCCATACCTTCGTAGGTCATGATGATGTGGTGCTGGAATTCCAGTGGAGGAAACAGAAGGAAGGTGGGTGGGAGGGAGACCGCCAACTGATTTCCTCCTGAGTCCTGCTCACCAACAGCTCCCGTCGGGGTGGGCCCCATGATCAGAGGGGAGGATGCAGGAACAGGGCTGGCTTAGGAGCGGGAGTCAGGGAACCTCCCCCTTTAATCGTAGGTGGGTGATAGCGTGTGCGGCTGTGCTTCTTCCCCCCAGGTCCATCCTCTTGTGTTCTGTGTAGTGTCTCTCCTCTGTAGAAGGGATCTGGAGAGGTTGGTAGCCTTGCTGTTGGATCATTTCTAGAGCTGAAAAACTCAGGGGTCATCGCACGCTCAGAAATCCCTGGCACTTGCTCCTTCCCCCCCGTTTTTGTTTGTTTGTTTTGTTTTGTTTTGGGTGCAACGTGCGGCTTGTGGTATTTTAGTTCCCCCATCAGGGATCAAACCCAGGCCCTTGGCAGTGAGAGCGTGGAGTCCTAACCACTGGATTGCCAAGGAATTCTCCCTTCCCCCTTTATTGATGAGGGAGATGCAAGGTCATCGTCAGTACCACCTACCACGTATTCCCAGTTCTCTTCACAAGCACACAGTGGTATTTCACCTCCCAACCCCTTGAAGATAGGTTTGGCCACGTGACCTGCTTGGATCTTGAAACATGAACTAAAGTGATGCAGTCTCTTTTGGGTTGAAGTGGTAACAGCCAGTGTGCAATTATTTACCCTCTCTGCTTCTTCCGAGGTACCTGGAGAAACTCCATGTGGCGCTGCTCCCACCAGGGTGGGGGTGAGGTGAATGTGTAGAGAGAGCAGGAGAGCCTTGCATTAAGCCCCTGAGATTTGGGGCTGTTTGTTATTGCAGCTTAATCTAGCTAGCCCTCATTCATGCATCATAAGTATAAGGGGGGTTAGGAAGCCCTCAGCCTCACTTTCTCCACCAAAGCACCATGCAAACTTAATTTCAACCTCCCTTGTCTTGAGATCTTATTGCCACACTCTCTAAATGTTTTCCAGACCAGAAGTATATTTCATGGTCTTTTCATATCACAAAAGGAAAACCGGGCAGTGGAGTGGTGTGACTTGTCCAGAGTCCAGGAGAGGTCTCTGGTGGACCTGGGATTAGAGCAGTCATCTTATCCCAGCTCGTTTGTGACCTTCACAAGCCTCTTCTAGGATAGTTTTTTTTGGTTTTTTAAATTTTTATTTATTTAAAAATATTTATTCATTTATTTGGCTGCATTGGGTCTTAGTTGCGGCACGCAGGATGTTTGTTGTGGCATGCAGGATCTTTCACTGTGGCACGTGGGGTCTTCGTTGCAGCACGCGGGCTGCTCTCTAGTTGTGGCTCAGGGACTCTAGAGCGCACGGGTTTAGTTGCCCCACGGCATGTGGGATCTTAGTTCCCCGACCAGGGATTGAACCCACGTCCCCTGCATTGAAAGGCGAATTCTTAACCACTGGACCACCAGGGAAGTCCCTAGGACTGTTTTTGAAAGGAATCTTTTGATCATGCTCTTAATTTTCCCATCTTCATTTCCATAATCTGACTTGCTTCTAGAAACACGAGGCTGCTTGGTCTCTATCCCATCAATTTCCATGCTTGACTTCATCTTTCAACTCTTTGTCCTGCATTTTGCCATTGAAAAGAGATGATAGAGTTTCCCCATGGTCTGGCAGCAAGAGGTTGGCCTGTAGTTTCGGACTGAAATAAAAAGTTTTTAGCAACCCATTTTCAGTTGTCTGTGTCACCTGTAAGCTGGCAGGGTGAAAGCTGGCAGGGTGAATTGTATAAATTGGGGCTGTCTAGCCAGTAGTGAAATTTTGAGTACAAGTTATAGGTGTTTAAAATTCCTTTTTATTGTGAGATATATCTACAAAATTGCATAAAACATGTAGAGTTTATAATGTGAAAATCTGTGTGACTACAAGAAAGAAAGCATTGCTAGAACCCGGAAGCTTCCCGATCACAATCCTTTCCCTTTCCTAGAGGTAAACACTATCCTAACATTTACAATAGTGATTTCTGTTTTTATTTTTACAGTTTACCACCCATTTCTGCATCCCTAAAAATAGTTTAGGTTTGTTTGTTTTTGAACCTTTTATAAATGTAGTCATCCTGCATGTATTCCTTTTTTTTAAAAAAATTATTTATTTAGTTGCAGCATGCGGACTCTTAGTTGCAGCATGCACGCGGGATCTAGTTCCCCGACTAGGGATCGAACCTGGGCCCCCTGCATTAGGAGCCCAGAGTCTCACCCACTGGGCCACCAGGGAAGTCCCCATCCTGCATGTATTCTTATATTTTACTTCTTTCTCAACCTAATGGTGTTCCATTTTCTTTTTACTGCCATGTCTTCTTAGTCAGTTTTTACTGGACCACGTCAGGCTTTGATGTTGGTTTTTCACTGTGGTGAAGGAGCTCTCAGAGGTAGGAAGAGAATCAGGATGTTGTGGTCCAAGGAAAAGGATGCTTCGTGAAGGAATCGGAGGTCATTGGTTTTGGGTTTTGCTGAAGGATCTCCATGCAAAGTAAGAGAGAAGCACTTAATTATATAAATAGGTATAAATAGGAAGCCACACGATCATTAAGAGACCAGTTCCAAAAGCTGATTGAGGAGGGAAGCCTGATTGTAAGACAGCGGAAGCAGAGGCAGCACGAACTGGTTTTGTGAGTGAGGTTGCCTTCAGAGGCAAGGAGTAGACTAAATTCCTTGGAGGAAGCTGCTGCCCTCTCTGTTTGAAGGCAAGGAGAAGAGGCAAGAAAGGGAGTAGGTGTAAAAGCAAAGGCCCTTTGAAAATAGGGAATAGGGCCGAAGACCCAAGTAGAGGATTTGGGTTTAGAAAGGAATTAGGCATAACTTTTCTTCAAAGTCAGGGACATGAAAAGAGGCTGGATGTGGAGTCAGAAAATTGTTGCTGGGACTTCCTTGGTGGTCCAGTGGTTAGGACTCTGTGCTTTCACTGCCGAGGGCCCGGGTTCAATCCCTGGTTGGGAAACTAAGATCCTGCAAGCCATGCAGCGATGCCAAAAAAGAAAAAAAGAAAAGAAAATTGTTGTTACGAACATGGGCTAGATGGTGGTTCTCATGACAGGTAGTAGCTCAGAATAGTTGCTGTCTTGATAGTTGTACACAGGGATGTATTAAAACATGGAGGAATGAATGCCTGGTTGAAGGCAGTGACACAGGGAAGGAACTTTGGCCCTCACTCACTCTGTTCTTTGTTGCCTCAGTTTCCCCATCCATAATATGAGGGAATGGATGAAATTATTTCTAGATTCTTTGCTCTCTAAAGATGGCCATAAAGAAGATTCTAGATACTGCAGAATTACCCTGAAATGTTCTGATCTTTCATAAAGCTCTTTCAGAAAGCACCTTGGACCTTTTTATTGATAGGATAATTTCCCTTTGACCAGACCTATCGTGTGAAAATACAATTCAGTCAGTTAAGAACATTAAAGATTGATTATTCCTTTTATAAAGAGATGCATTTCCTTACCAAAAAATTATTTTAAACAGTAAGATGTCACGATGCATTTGAAACAATTCATTTTACAAGCAACCTATTCATCCCCAGCTCCTCTGGAGCACGTAAAAGGAAGAACATTTGTGGAGGTGAAAGTTCAGTGAGACGTTAAATCCCAGCATCACCCTTCGCTTGCTAATTTGTGAGCTATTATTTCACTTAAGTTTCTGCTCAGGACTTCCCTGCTGGCGCAGTGGTTAAGAATCTGCCTGCCAGTGCATGGGACATGGGTTCGAGTCCTGGTCCGGGAAGATCCCACATGCTGTGGAGCAGCTAAGCCCGTGCACCACAACTACTGAGCCTGCGCTCTACAGCCTGCGAGCCACAACTACTGAGCCCGCGTGCCACAACTACTGAAACCCGCATGCCTAGAGCCCGTGCTCCACAGCAAGAGAAGCCACCACAATTAGAAGACCGTGTGTAGCCACGAAGACCCAACGCAGCCAAAGATAAATAAATAAATTTATTAAAAAAGAAGTAAGGGCTTCCCTGGTGGCACAGTGGTTGAGAGTCCGCCTGCCGATGCAGGGGACACAGGTTTGTGCCCCGGTCCGGGAAGATCCCACATGCCGCGGAGGGGCTGGGCCCATGAGCCATGGCCGCTGAGCCTGCGCGTCTGGAGCCTGTGCTCCGCAACGGGAGAGGCCCGCGTACCGCAAAAATAAATAAATAAATAAAAATAAGGTTCTGCTCAAAGGTGACTTCCTCAGGGAAGTCCTGTCTAAAAATAGTTCCCCTGTCAGTCTCTATCCTCTTATTCCATGTTATTTTTTCATAACATTGTCACTACCGGACATGTTATTGTATGTTTGTCTGTTTCCACCATTGGAATGTGAGATCTGTAAAGACAGAGATTCTTTTTTTTCTTTTTTTGCGGTACGCGGGCCTCTCACTGTTGTGGCCTCTCTCGTTGCGGAGCACAGGCTCCGGACGCACAGGCTCAGCAGCCATGGATCACGGGCCCAACCCCTCAGTGGCATGTGGGATCTTCCCGGACCGGGGCACGAACCCGTGTCCCCTGCATCGGCAGGCGGACTCTCAACCACTGCGCCACCAGGGAAGCCCAAGACAGAGATTCTTGTATTCACGTTATAGTCCTAGTGCCTAGAACAGTACCTGGCATATAGGAGATGTTTCATAAATATTTGTTAAATGGATGAATGGATGAATGAATCTCACCCCATCGCAACCTGTAAGAAACTTGATGTTGAATCCAGAAAAACCTCCATGATTCCTATCTGGTGATTTCTAGGGTCCAAGGACTACCAACTGGTTACGTGGTCACGGGATCAGACCTTGAGAATGTGGCGGGTGGATTCCCAGATGCAGAGGGTATGTATTCAGTGATGCTGTGGAGGAATGTTAACTGGATACACCAGAAACTTAAGATAGAAGATTTGGTAGTTGAAGAAGTTAGAGGATACGTAATGGACATTTTAATACATACTTGCTGGTTGGCCGAGTGGCTTGGGTATGCTACACTGAGGCGTTGAGGTATTCAAGAGCCCACTTCAGTATTCAGCCCTTGAAGGCTTTAAAGCCCCTGAATGTCTTCTTTTCCTCTTGTCCTGGTCTAAGGTAGTGTGGATTAGCATACTGAGCAAGTGGCTTGGGGGCTTCATTTCATTCTTTTATAAATGGGCTAGAAAATCTGCCCTGGCACTAGGCAGTGTTCGGAGTTCTCCACGTTCATCAACAGCACCTGTTAAGTGAAGCCCTTTCCAGTTTTGGCCCCATAAATTGTATCTGTTCTTATATGAAGCACAGTGGTCCCTGTGTGAACTGCTTTCGTGGCCCTTGCTTTGCTCTGCCCCATCACGGGGTTCTGTCTTCTCATCTGGTGGCTAAATTCCTTGAAGGTGGGATCGCTGTCTCACTTGTATTGCATCCCATACAGCACTCTGTACAGAGTGGATAGAAAATGCCGGGTCAGATTTGCTACACTGCTTAGTACCAAGTCATTCATGAGCAATTTTGGTCAAATACCATCACCTTATTGCCTTTTAAATCTGTTTTCTCCAAAAAGTACCATTTGCTCCAAATGCTTTGAGGTTATGATATTTTTGCTCTTGGGTTGGCTGAATAACTCCATCAAGGCTGGAGTTTAAAAGGTTTTCTGAGATTTGCGTAACCTATGAACAGGATAAAACATTTTCCAGGGTAGACTAATAGAGTCTGTTACCCTGTGTATTTAACCAGGGAGAATTGGTGATGGGCAAACTCATTTTGATTGTATCTGTTTGGGGCTGACATCTCTCTCCTTTGTGATTCCCATTTTTAAGTCAGAACTCAATCAAACACGACAGTCCTTTCCACTGACTTCTCTAGACCCAGATCTATCTCCTCCCCTCTGTTGCAGCTTTGTGCAAATGACATCTTAGATGGTGTTGATGAGTTCATTGAGAGCATTGCTCTTCTGCCGGAACCAGAGAAGACCCTTCACACTCAGGATACAGATCACCAGCACAACTCCAGCCACGGGGAGGAAGAAGGTAATTGGTCACACTGTTTTAGGTGTGGTGCCCCTCTCTGCATCTCCAAGTTGTGGCAAATACCCCAGAACTGCTCTCTGAATCCATTTCAGAAATCTTTTCCAACAAGTTACCCTCTCTCTCCTGCTAGTCTTAAAGGAAGACCCCCCAAGCAGTCTCCTGGAAGAGAAGAAGTCAGAGCAGCTGGGCCTGCCTCAGACTCTGCAGCAGGAGTTCTCCCTGATCAACGTGCAGATCCGCAATGTGAACGTGGAGGTGCTCGGGCTTAGCGAACTGTCTCTCGCTTGCGGTTGGCGGTTGGTGGGTGAGGGGACTATTTTCAGCCATGATTTAGGCTAGCAATATAGCTTTGCTGCTGTAACAGGGAAGTGTTCTGTGCTTGCTTTTTTGTTTTCTATGTTATCTAAGGACATAGATATTTTACAAACGCAGATTATTTTCCCTTACCCTATTATTTTCTCATAAGATGAACCAAGGGATAAACTGGTGCTCAAATGTCTTAAAATCTCCTTAGATGCTCTAACACCTCATTTACTCTATGTGAAGATGCTCAGCTCCTGGAAAGTTTAGTGTTTTGGTGGGGGTTACTGGCAAAGTTAATGGCAGGGCTGAGTTTGGAAGCCAGCCTCCTGACTCTCCAAGACTCTTAGTACTTTGCTGTACGATCTTGCCTTGTAAGCTGGTCATTTCCTCAGAGATTTAGATGCATGTTAAGAAGGTGACCAAGCCTCTTTGTTCATTTAACACACAGAGAGATTTACTCTTTTCCTTTTGGGCAGGTATTGAAATTCTGTGCTTCAGGGAATTGAGTTTTTCTGTGAAGGAGTTTTAAAACTTGATTAATTTTTCTCTTGCCCAGATTCAATTAACAGTAGGCCTGGATCTGTGCACTTACATAATTGTCTCATTTGGCCTTTAAAACAGCTCTGCAATAAGTGGTTTTATCCCCACTCTACAGATGAGGAAACAGAGACACTACGAAATGAAATAACTTGTCCGAGGTCAGCAGCTATTTGAATCCGAGTCTCCAGATTTCCCATATGTGTGGCTCCCATCCCCCAGCTGCCATCTCTAGTTGGCAGCACAAGAAATCAAAAGAGATAAAGGATTCCTTGATTAATTGGTTATCTATATCAACTCAGTTTATATTCCCTTTGTCCCAGTTGAGAACAGTGTGGATATCCAGTGATCTAGTCTAAGAAGGAGATCTTGATTCCTTTCCCAGGACTGCTTTTTAAAAATTACTGAGAGGGACTTCCCTGGTGATCCAGTGGTTAAGACTCTGCACTTCCACTGCAGGGGGCGTGGGTTCGATCCCTGGTTGGAGAAGTAAGATCCCATATGCTGCGTGGCATGGCCAAATAAAAAAATAAAATAAAATAAAATAAAAATTACTGAGCTATAATTCACATACCACAAAATTCACCCTTTTAAAGTTTACAGGGACTTCCCTGGTGGTCCAGTGGTTGAGACTTCGCCTTCCAATGCAGGGGGTATGGGTTTGATCCTTGGTTGGGGAGCTAAGATGCCACATGCCTTGAGGCCAAAAAACCAAAACATAAAACAGAAGCAATACTGTAACAAATTCAATAAAGACTTTAAAAATGGTCTACATCAAAAAAAAATCTTAAAAAAAAAAATAAAGTGCACAATTTAGTGGTTCTTAGTACATTCACAAAGCCATGCAGCCATCACCAGTGCTACTTCCAGAGCATTTTCATCATCCCCAAAGAAACCTTACATCCCCTAGCAGCCTCTTCCCATTTCCTCTCTCACCAGCCCCTAGCAGCCCCCATCTCCTTTAGAGAGAAGGATTTTCCCAGGAGTACTTTTTTTTTGTTTTGACATCTTTATTGGAGTATAACTGCTTTACATTGTTGTGTTAGTTGCTGCTGTATAACAAAGTGAATCAGCTATACGTATACATATATCCCCATATCCCCTCTCTCTTGCATCTCCCTCCCACCCCCCCATCCCACCCCTCTAGGTGGTCACAAAGCACTGAGCTGATCTCCCTGTGCCATGTGGCTGCTTCCCACTAGCTAGCTATTTTACATTTGGTAGTGTATATATTTCATTGCCACTCTCTCACTTAGTCCCAGCTTACCCTTCCCCCTCCCCATGTCCTCAAGTCCATTCTCTACGTCTGTGTCTTTATTCCTGTCCTGCCCCTAGGTTATTCATAACCATTTTTTTTTTAGATTCTATATATATGTGTTAGCATACAGTAGCTAACACATGTTAGCATACATTTCTCTTTCTGACTTACTTCACTCTGTATGACAGACTCTAGGTCCATCCACCTCACTACAAATAACTCAGTTTCATTTCTTTTTATGGCTCAGTAATATTCCATTGTATATATGTTCCACATCTTCTTTATCCATTCATCTGTGGATGGACACGTAGGTTGCTTCCATGTCCTGGCTATTGTAAATAGTGCTGCAGTGAACATTGTGGTACGTGTCACTTTTTGAATTATGGTTTTCTTAAGGTACATGCCCAGTAGTGAAATTGCTGGGTCATATGGTAGTTCTATTTTTAGTTTTTTAAGGAACCTCCATACTTGTGCCTTTTGGCCATCTGTATATCTTCTTTGGAGAAATGTCTATTTAGGTCTTCTGCCCATTTTTGGATTGGGTTGTTTGTTTTTTTGATATTGAGCTGCATGAGTTGCGTGTATATTTCAGAGATTAATCCTTTGTCAGTTGCTTCGTTTGCAAATATTTTCTCCCATTCTGAGGTTTGTCTTTTAGTCCTGTTATTGGTTTCCTTTGCTGTGCAAAAGCTGTTAAGTTTCATTAGGTCCCATTTGTTTATTTTTGTTTTTATTTCCATTTCTCTAGGAGGTGGGTCAAAAAGGATCTTGCTGTGATTTATGTCATAGAGTGTTCTGCCTATGTTTTCCTCTAAGAGTCTTATAGTGTCTGGCCTTACATTTAGATCTTTAATCCATTTTGAGTTTATTTTTGAGCATGGTGTTAGGGAGTGTTCTAATTTCATTCTTTTACATGTAGCTGTCCAGTTTTCCCAACACCATTTATTGAAGAGGCTGTCTTTTCTCCACTGTATATTCTTGCCTCCTTTATCAAAGATAAGGTGACCATATGTGTGTGGGTTTATCTCTGGGATTTCTGTCCTGTTCATTGATCTATATTTCTGTTTTTGTGCCAGTACCATACTGTCTTGATTACTGTAGCTTCATAGTATAGTCTGAAGTCAGGGAGCCTGATTCCTCCAGCTCCGTTTTTCTTTCTCAAGATTGCTTTGGCTATTCGGGGTCTTTTGGGTTTCCATACAAATTGCGCAATTTTTTGATCTAGTTCTGTGAAAAATACCATTGGTAGTTTGATAGGGATTGCTTTGAATCTGTAGATGGCTCTGGGCAGTATAGTCATTTTCACAATGTTGATTCTTCCAGCCCAAGAACATGGTATATCTCTCCATCTGTTTGTATCATCTTTAATTTCTTTCATCAGTGTCTTAGTTTTCTGCATACAGGTCTTTTGTCTCCTTAGGTAGGTTTATTCCTAGGTTCCAGGAGTACTTTTAACTTGAGTCAGGTTTTTAACATCTTCCTGCTTTATTTTCCCATCTCAAAATAAATATAACAAGTTTCAGCCTATCTCACAGCTTTGGGATGAAGCTTTTTTAAGCAAAAACACTTTGAATTTATTAAATCGGTGCTAAAATTAAAAATCCATTTTGAAAATGAGTTGTCCACATCTTCCAAATTCATCTTTGGAGACTCTCTCTCACTCCGTTACCAGGAACCTAGAGCATTCAGTTATCTTATTTAAACCTGTTTGCATCTGAAGACCCTTTGCAGTTCCTCTCCAAAGCAGCTATTGATTTGTCCCCTGCAGATGGACGCAGCAGACAGGAGCTGCACAGTGTCTGTGCACTGCAGCAACCACCGCGTCAAGATGCTGGTGAAGTTCCCTGCACAGTACCCGAACCACGCGGCCCCTTCCTTCCAGTTCATTAACCCCACCACCATCACATCCACTATGAAAGCGAAGCTGCTCAAGGTGGGCATCTGTGTTCACAAGTTCTCCTTGATGTCAGAAGTGGAGAGCACTGCTCATTTGCATCAGTGTCTGAGTCCAGCAGTGAAGTTGAGTGAAAAAACGAGTTGATAAGATTTGGACATCATGTGTCCTTCCACCCAGCAGGGTTAACAGCTGTATTCTTTTTGTGTAGAAAACATTGAGCGCTGATTCTTAATCTCTTTGGGTCAGGGACCGCCCCCTTCTAAAGTCTAATGAAAACCACACACCCTTCCACAGAAAAATTTGCACAGATATTGCATATAACTTCAGAAATATTGCATATAAATCATAGGCAGTTATGTAATTGCATATAATCTGCTCACAGATCTCATTAAAGCTATGTGTTAATCCCAGGTTAATACAATACAATCTCATTTATTTGGAAACTGTAGGCAAAACGTATTCTGAAGCTAAAAGATACTTTCTAATCAGAAAAAAAGTATGTAAGGTCATTAAAAAAAATCTGTTCTGTAAAAGGAGATGTTGTTACTTAGAGTGAGGCTGGCTGGCTGGACAGGTGAGGTGTGATAGGACGGCGGTACCTGAATGGAGGGGTGCAGCCTGGCATCTCGTCTTTACCCTTACAGATTCAGAAACTTGATTTGTCAGTTCATGCAGAGCTAATCAGGTGGAATCCTCATAAAAAAGCCCCGTGAGCTGAGATACGTCTTTTTCGGTCTGAGCAGCATCACATGTGAAATAGCAGAAATATCCTGGCAGCACCAAGTTGACCTGAATGCTATTCATTTTTTCCCTAGTTTGTGTTATATACACTTGATTGTTCTGTCTTCTTGGGGTATGATAGGTAACCAAGAAATTGTTCAAGCTTTGTAAGGGTCTGTGAAATGCTAATAACTCAGATTTTGTGGTACTTGACGTTTTTTCCTTGGAGTCTGAACATTTCGTTGCCTTGTTTGGACATACAAAAAAGATAAATTTTTCTATTGGTATCAAAATGATAGGATAAGCAAGTGTTTTAAAGGTCTAATTCAGTGCTGTCCAATAGAAATGTGATGCAGACTACATGTAATTTTCAATTTTCTAGTAGCCATACTAATAAAAAAAGGTAAATTAATTTCAATAATATTTTAATTTAATCCAGTATGTCCAAAGTATTATTATATCAACATGTAAGCGGTATAAAAATTATTGCGATAGCTTACATTCTTTCTTTTTTTTCTTTTTGGTACTAAGTCTTCAACTTTTGGTGTGAATTTTGTGCTTACAGTACATCGCAGTCCAGACTAGCCACACTTCATGTGCTTTATAGTCCGGTAATGACTTCCATGTTAGACAGCCCAGGTCCAATTTACAGGCCTACCTTCAGTATGTGTATGTCAGGTTATACCGATAGCATGTGCTTTAAAATGTTAAGCTCCATATATATGTGTATATAAAATATATATATGTTATTAAAGTATAGTTGATTTACAACGTTGTGCCCCAATCTCTGCTGTACATACATACATATACATATGTACATTCTTTTTTTAATATTCTTTTCCATTATGGTTTATCCCAGGAGATTGGATATAGTTCCCTGTGCTATACAGTAGGACCTTGTTGTTTATCCATTCTAAATGAAATAGTTTACATCTACCAACCCCAAGTTCCCAGGCCATCTGTCTCCCTTCCCCCTCATCCTTGGCAACCCCAAGTCTGTTCTCTGTGTCTGTGAGTCTGTTCCTGTTTTGTAGATAGGTTCATTTGTGCCATATTTTAGATTCCACATATAAGTGATATCATATGGTATTTGTCTTTCTCTTTCTGACTTACTTCAATTAGTATGATAATTTCTAGTTGCATCCATGTTGCTGCAAATGGCATTATTTTGTTCTTTTTTTAATGACTGAGTAGTTAGTGTTCCATTGTATATATGTACCACGTCTTCTTTATCAATTTATTTGTCAGTGGACATTTAGGTTGTTTCCATGTTTTGGCTATTGTGAATAGTGCTGCTATGAACATAGGGGTGCATGTATCTTTTTGAATTATAGTTTTGTCCAGGTATATTAGGCTTTATATTTTTAAAGGACCCCCCCAAAAAAGGTACATTTTAATTTTCACTAAAGTGAAATCTGTTCCCCCTGGCATGTATGTATCACATGGAACAGTTTTCAGTCCAGACTGGAGGATATTACTCTAAGTGATGCTGAGATTTCTCATGGAGGAGGGTCGGGTCGGGGGAGAGCAAAGGAGTAGAATTCACTATAAAGGAAGAATGGTGGTTCTAATCGTGCTCTCTCAGAGCCAGTGCATGTGCCTGCCATGGCAAAGGAAAGGGCTTCTGGAAGAGGATTCACAAATGAATCTTCTCTCTGAGCCTCTCGGGGAGGGGGAAGGTGGTGTGGTGTGTTGGCAGCCTCAGACACAGCCACGCTTCGGTGCCCCAGCATCGTTGCTGCTTCCGATGCTTCACACAATAAAAAAGAATCAGGAGAAAGAATGTTGCTCTTCTTGACTGCGTTTTGTGCCTTTTCTAGATCCTGAAAGACACTTCCCTGCAAAAAGTGAAACGCAACCAGAGCTGTTTGGAGCCCTGCCTGCGCCAGCTCGTCTCCTGCCTTGAGTCTTTTGTGGTGGGATCCTTGTTACCAACCTATGCTTTGTGGTTTCGTTTCCTTTCCTCCTCCCTAAAATCCTGGGCTCCCTGATCTTGGAATAATGTGTCCTGTTTTGTAATTTGGCTTGAAGACAGATTGTGGGTTTTAGTCTCTTGATTTTAAAATTTCAGAACCAAGAAGACAGCGCTTCCAGCAATCCCTTCGCGCTCCCGAACTCTGTCACGCCACCCCTACCGACATTTGCCCGGGTGACCACCGCCTACGGGTCCTACCAGGATGCCAATATTCCCTTTCCCAGGACCTCAGGGGCCAGATTCTGCGGGGCAGGTTGGTCTCTTTAGGTTCTCTGATTCTAGATTTCGAGAGAGAGAAGCTAAGAATGTCTGTATAAAAATTTCCATCAGAAAATGTTTCTTTGTTTTTATTTCCTGAGAACTCAAAAGATTTCTGTCATGGTGTTATCTGAAGCCGCATTGGCATCTGGGGACACACCCTAAGAACGTTCACCAGATTTACAGACTTGACTTGTTTCATTCTGATGAGTGTGAATTTGAGTCTTGACTCAACCTATTGAAAATACACATAGGAAATATAAAGTACCTGTGAAGACTTTTTCCAAACCACATATATCCCATCTCTCCTGAATCCTGGAGATTCTTATCTTTGTTTTTATTAAGTACGGCTGCCATTGTGAGCCTGTGTAGCTTAGGATACTATGTCTTATCCTTCAGGTATATTGAGGTAGACAAAAGATTGACCAGTGCTTTCTTAGGATTTCCCATCACCAGCTCATTGACCTTGATGTGCACGTGTGATGTCTCCTTTGACAGGGTACCTGGTGTATTTCACAAGGCCCATGACGATGCACCGAGCAGTGTCTCCGACTGAGCCTACTCCGAGGTGAGTCTGGGAGATGCAGGTATAAGCTACATTCATGGGACAGAAATAGGCAGACATCTGGGAATTTGTCTTTGGACAATTTGTGTTAGTTATCACTCATTATAAGATTTACTCCCAAAAGATCATGGTTCATTGAATTTCACCCAAGCTGAGATTTCTACTGTAAAGTTACTACTAGGAGTTGCTTGATAAAAACTGTTGTCAAAACAAGGCAAATTCTTTTTTAATGTGCTCTTCCCCATCACTAAAGTATTATCTGAATATTAAATAAAACTAGAATAATAGCAAGAGATAATCTATAGTCCCGTAACACTAATAGGCCACTTCTAACATTACCACACACATGTAATGTATGTGCAGCCATCACTAGAGTCAATTCTAGAACCTTTTCATTATCCCAAAAAGAAACTTTGAATCCCTTAAGGGTCACCCCAGTCCCTAAGTCCCCCATTCCTCCAGCCCTGGGCAAACACTGGTCTACTTTCTGTCTATAAATTTGCCTGTTCTGGACAGTTCATATAAATGGAATTGTATGTGTGTTCTTTTGTAACTGCCGTCTTTCACTTAGTATATTTTCAAGGATCATACATGTTGTAGCATGTATCAGTATTTCATTTCTTCTTATTGCCAAATAATATTCCATTACATGTATATACCATGTTTTATTTATTCATACATCAGTCATTGGACATTGGGACTGTTTCCACTTTTTGGCCATTATGAATAATGCTGCTATGAACATTCTGTGCAAATTTTGTGTGGATATATATTTTTTCATTTTTCTTGGATATATACCTAGGAACTGAATGACTGGATCATATTGTAAATTTTTTTCTTAATTAATACACTTTATCTTTTAGAGCAATTTTAGGTTCATAGCAAAATTGAGTGCAGAGTACATATACCCCTGTCCCCACACCTTTACAACCTTCCCCATATTAGTGGTTTTTTAAACTTAAATATTATGCTGTAGACTTCTGGTTCTGCAGTGTGATGACCAGGATAACTTGGAAACCCTCCTGCTACAAACACCTGGTTATACTGTATATGATATAGTTAGCATACTTAATAATGAATAGCTAAGCTAACAAGAAAGAAAGGACATTGCACCAAGTTCATGAGCAGGTGCTACGGCTGTCCTGGGAGTTTGCCAGTTTCTGCAGTAACCCAAGCAGATGAGAACTTGGCCCTACAAGAAGTGGGAGTTAAATGCCAGAGAATGCCCTACATTACACTAGATTCCTTATTTGAAAGGTTGGACTAGAAAACAATCACCTACTCTTTTTTTAAAATTTTTTAAATTTTATGTTTTTGGCTGAGTTGGGTCTTTGTTGCTGTATGCAGGCTTTCTCTAGTTGCGGCGAGCGGGGGCTACTCTTCATTGCGGTGCATGGGCTTCTCACTGTGGTGGCTTCTCTTGTTGTGGAGCACGGGCTCTAGGTGCGCAGACTTCAGTAGTTGTGGCACACGGGCTCAGTAGTTGTGGCACATGGGCTCAGTAGTTGTGGCTTGTGGGCTCCAGAGCACAGGCTCAGTAGCTGTGGCGCACGGACTTAGTTGCTCCGCGGCATGTGGGATCTTCCCGGAGCAGGGCTCGAACCTGTGTCCCCTGCATTGGCAGGCAGATTCTTAACCATTGTGCCAACAGGGAAGCCCCCAATCCCCTACTCTTAAAAGGAAACAACAGATATCTGTATCTGGACTTTGGGTCAGTGGGAAAATGTTCCTGTTAGAACATTTTTCACACTAACAGTCTTGTATTGAGGTATAATTTAGGGTACACAAATGTGAAGTCTGTACCTTGATGACCAGCACCCAGATCAGGATACAGAGCCTTGTCCTCGCTCCCAAAAGTTCCCTGGTCCCTTTACCCAGAGGAAATGATTCTTCTGCTTCCATCATTGAAGTTTAGTTTGCCTGTGCTTGAACTTCATCTAAATAGAGCCATCCAGCATGTACTATTTTATGTCTGGCTTATTTTGCTCAACTTAACGTTTTTGAAATTGATCCACGTGGTTGCATGGATCAGTAGTTCCATGGTATGAAAATAATATAATTTGCTTATTCATACTCCTGTTGATGGACATTTGGATTATTTCCAGTTTTTATTTTATTATATGTAGACCTATACATACAAGTCTTTTTTTTTTTATTTCATACAAGTCTTTTTATGGACATGTGTATTAATTTCTCTACCCAAGGAGTAGAATCCCTGGGTCATAGGATACGTGCGTGTTTAATTTTATTAGAATTGCCAAAAAGTCTGTCCCTGTGGTTATGCCGTGTTATACTCTTCCAGCAACGTTTCAGAGTTCTCGCTGCTCCACATCCTCTCCAAAACTTGGTGTTTTTAGTCTTTTCAGCTTTAGCCGTTGTGGTAGGTGTGTAGTGTTATCTCATTGTGCTTTAATTTGTGCTTCCATGGTGATGACTAATGATGGTGAACAGCTTTTGTGTGCTAATTGACCACTTGGATATCTTCTTTGGTGATTTGCCTGTTCTAGTATTTTGTCCAGTTTTTTTTTAGACTGTGTTTCTTATTATCTATTTGTGGTAGTTCTTTATCAATTCTTATTGCAAACCCTTTGCTGGGTGTATGTATTGATTTTCTCCTAATCTATGGCTTATCTTTGTCCCTCTTTAATGATTTTCAATTTTCAGCAGTTTTTAATTTTGATGCAGTTCAGTTTATCACTTTTTAAGTGTTAGGGTTAGTGCTTCTGTGTCCTGTCTAAAAAAAATTTCTGTCATGAAAATATTCTGTGTTTTCTCTTAAAAATTTATAGATGTAAATTCCTTATGTAAGGTCTGTAATTAATCTCAAAGTAATTTTTGTGAGGTTTTTTTTTTTCAGTAGAGATATATAGTTGTTATATATATAGCACCATTTATGGAAAAGATTTTGCTCTTGTTGAATTTGCATTGATACCTTTGTTGAAAATCAATTGACCGTATGTTTTGGATCTATTTCTGGCCTCTATTTTTTTCTTTGGTTTATTGGTCTCTCCTTATGCCAACACTACACTGTTAATGTAGGTTTATATAGTAAGTCTTCAAATCTGGTAATGTTAAGTCCTATAACTTTATTATTCTCATTCAGGATTGTGTTGGCTACTCTAGATCTTTTGCATTTCTGAAAAGATAGAAATCAGCTTACTGGTTCCTACAGAAAATAGCCTGCTCATATTTTGAATGGAGTTGTGTTGATTCTATAGATCAACTTGGAGAAAATTGACACCTTAACAATCTGGAATCTTCTAGTCTATTAACACGGTGTATTTCTCTATTGTTTTGAGTCTTTAATTTCTCTCAGCAATATTTTGTATTTTCCATGCACTTTTTTTTTTTAAATGTGTTCCTAGGTATTGCATGTGTTTTTTTTTTTTTCTTTTTTTTTTTTTGGGGTACGCGGGCCTCTCACTTTTTTTTTTTTTTTTTTTTTTTTTTTTTGCGGTACGCGGGCCTGTCACTGTTGTGGCCTCTCCCGTTGCGGAACACAGGCTCCGGACTCGCAGGCTCAGCGGCCATGGCTCACGGGCCCAGCCGCTCCGCGGCATGTGGGATCTTCCCAGACCAGGGAACGAACCCGTGTCCCCTGCATCGGCAGGCAGACTCTCAACCACTGCGCCACCAGGGAAGCCCGGTATTGCATGTGTTTTGATGCTATCGTAAATGCAATTCTATTATTTTCCAAATGTTTGTTTTTAATATATAGAAATACAGTAGATTATTGTAGATTGACCTTGTATCTAAATTCACTTATTAGTTTAAGTAATTTATAGACTCCTTTGAATTTTCTTTGTATATAGTCATAGAAACATTCTCCGCTTCTGCAGATAAAGCATTTTTCAGTTCTGAAAGTGATCTTTGATTCCTTTTTGGAGTTTCCATTTTTTCCCCATTTTATCCATCTTTTTCTCCTGATTTCATCAAGCGCTAAGAGTGGCATCACTTAGAACTATGGAAAGATCCAAGCCAGTATGGTTAATTGTGCCTTTTCAACCACAGATCTCTGTCAGCTTTGTCTGCCTATCATACTGGCTTGATTGCGCCCATGAAGATCCGCACAGAGGCCCCTGGGAACCTCCGTTTGTACAGCGGGAGCCCCACGCGCAGTGAGAAGGAGCAGGTCTCCATCAGCTCCTTCTACTACAAGGAGCGGGTAAGCGGCTGATCCACGGCCTTTGATTCTTATCCCTTCCCCAGATTCTTGTCCTTGGCCTCCCTGCCTGCCATGCACAGCAGCCAAATTAGTGATCCCCCTGTGGTCTTTCCCTTTCATACTTAGTGTGTTAGAGAAAGACCGTTGCTTTGTTCCTTTTGGTTGGTTTTTAACTACTGTAAATTATATAGGAGGGGGAGGGGTGGTTGGTTATTATAATCCGTACTCTTCCCTCCCCTTTAACCCTGTCCTGTGATCCCCATACATGAAGTCGATTCCCATCCTCTGAGATAGAATCATGTAGCTTCAGGTCTTCCTGGTTATTCTGATGTTTGTCACCAAATTAAGGGATGCTTCAGAAGGCTTGGGATCCTGATATATTTGGAACTTCATAGTTGTGGGAAGTTTTCAAGTTGACCTCTAAGAGGTTTTATACTTTTACAAAGTCTGCACCGAAGTACCCATTTGAATGGACTGGTTTATACAAAAATCACCTGAAACTGTCCTTCTGTTCCTGGGTTCTTAAGGAACTCATCGTCCCTACAGTAGCTATTAAGCTGTCAGAAGCCTTTGGTGACGACAGTGTAGAGAATATCGGCAGAGCGTGGGAATGATTCTGAGAACTTTCTGTATTATCAGGTTGAGTCTGGCTTAAACTGTCTTTTAACTGACGTGATGTATTAACTGGTTACCACTGAGCTACGCACAAACTCAGCCCTTAGGAATTCTTTGTTGCTCTCTCCCACTAATTGAGAAATGATGGATTGCCTATAATTAAAATTTGGTTTTTTGTTAAAAATTGAGTTATTTAAAATAAAACCCCAATTTCCAGCAGGTGTTGGAGGTGTCTTCACTTTGATTGCAGTGTAGTGTCTAACCTTCCTGGTTTGCATGATGTTGGCTGTCGCTGACTTTGTCAGGTCTTAGGGTTGTATGTGACAAATGAGTGGCAGGAACTGATGCTTGAGGCATGACCAGTCTTGGGCAAAACCTTCAGTCAAATAGGGAAAATGATTTTTTGGTTGCCTTTCTGGCCAGCTCCATAGTCCCTTTCTTTGCATCTCTGACGGAGTTCTCCACCCCACCGCTGCCTCCCCCCACCCCGCCCTGTCCTGCACCTGTCACAGAACTTATTAGAACACTTTTATCTTCCCAAGTCCTTTACATTCAAAAAAAATTTTTTTTTTCTTTTTCTGCAAGCTAGTGGGTAACTGGTGAGAAGCTTTGATAAACTGGTTGGAAC
The DNA here is from genome assembly GCF_003031525.2 of Neophocaena asiaeorientalis asiaeorientalis. Taxonomy (NCBI): domain Eukaryota; kingdom Metazoa; phylum Chordata; class Mammalia; order Artiodactyla; family Phocoenidae; genus Neophocaena; species Neophocaena asiaeorientalis. Next base: position 3,585,741 of record NW_020185335.1, on the reverse strand, counting down.
TAAGGCATTTTATTATTGATGTAGTAGCTAAACAAACTCAAGGTTGAATAAATGTAGGAATTTTCTTTAGCACCAGGGCCAGGTTGAGGAGACCTGTTAGTCAAAGAGGCAGTTCTGAATTCCCCTTTGCATCATGCCCCGTGCTCCTCGTGCTTGGGTTCAGATTGGGCAGCATAGCTGGGACTTGCACTTTTGACCCTGTGATAGTGTGTAAAGGTCGTGTTTCATCAAAATAACTCCAGTTCCAAGAAGGAGGCTCTCCTAATACAGAAGCATTTGTAAGGCCTACATTTATATTTTTGATGGTCTGGACTCTCTTTTACGACAAACACACTGTAATCGTGAAGAGGGAACAAAGGCACATAGATAATTAGCTCTTATCAGACAGGATATGCTGGGGTGTGGAGGAAGGATTGTGATATTTCACTTTGGGGTGATTCCCAGCGTGCTGCTTCTCCCCAGAAAACAGGCCATTGTAGTCCCCTAGAATGACATAGTAAGTGGTCTCTGAATTGTATTTCAGACAGTGAGCGAATAAAGTGGGGGGAGGTAGTTTTATTATAATTTCATATGAAACTTTTGTATTGATGTATAGCCTATGTGCAGAAAAGTTCACAAATCATAGGTCTATAATTCAGTCAATTAGCAATCACAGGAAATAGACTGTTCCAAGACATAGACTATTCCAAGAACCCTAGAAGCCGTGGGGGAGGGAGGCACATTTTAATGTATGACACATAGTAATTATTAGGTTAAATCATATGAAACTGCTGATGTTTGAGCATTTTTGACCTTAAGAAAAAGTTTCACATGGTTCAGCCTAGTAAGAAGTTAAAATCAGTTATCAATAACTGGTCAGTCAGTTATTTTGTGATGAATCTAAAATAAACTCATAAACTCTCCTTGAAGCTTGTTCGTGTCCATCCCATTTACATACGGCATGGGGAAGGAATTACAGGAATGAAATATGGCCATCTTATTTTCCTCACAGAGGACGATAACAGTTTTATCCCTCGAGAAGTATTTTCTGATTCTTGGGTGTCTAGTTTCAAATGTCAAATAATATCACTTCTATTACTTTTGTCCTGGAAACGATTCCAGTGTACTAAATTTCTCTGTGCTTTTAAGTCTTCATTTTCAGCCCAAATTTTATCTCCTGCGTACTTTTATTCTTGTTTAGATCTCTACCCCTGAGAGCTTTAAGAAGAAAGGAAAAGAATACAACTGCATTAAAGTATAACAATGAAAGAATTATAGAGTATTTTGGAGATTGCAGAAATATCTTTCTAGAGCCGTTGGGGACTAATACTCATTTTTCTTGTTTTTGTGTTTTTACCCTGCCCTACTTAGGTCATCTTGTTATATCACCCAGAGGTTCTCCAGATGGAATTCCAGTGTTTGCTCTTAAAATTTTTTTAAATGTGAGAGATGTAAAAATAAATTAATAAAACCATTAAATTTCATATAAGAAGTTAGAAAGCACAGAGAGATGCTAACATTCATTTGGTAACTGGACCTTCTATTAATAGCTGATGAAATATTGTTTATTCTTAGGGTAAATCAGAAGGCCCAGGACTTAAGATAAATATCAGGCATTGCCCTGTAAACATTTAAAAAATTTTGCAGCTTCCCACATTCACTTCAGTTGACATCACTAAAATAGCTTTAATGTGAATAACTGAGGAGGCCTTGAAGTTAATAGAGTAATTTCTGATTTCGCGAAACAGTGTTGTATGCTCCCAGTTTCACACTGATGCTCCCGTGGTTAGCGAGAGCCCTGCGGAGCATCACCCTTCAATTCTCTCAGGCTCTCACTTCCTCCTGGCACCACTCTGAGGATGGTCCTGCAGTCCCAAGGTCAAGACTTCAGTTTCCCTGGCGCCCCCCCAGCCACACACCAAAAACAATTCGGTGTTGAATCTCTTGAGGAACTTCTTCCTTTTTAGGAATGAGAAGCTTCTCGCACATACGTATGCTTTTGAAGAGGAAGCAGAGTTCTCCACCTGTTTCCTTTTTTTTGGCTGCGCTGGCCTGTGTGGGTCTTAGCGCAGCATGTGGGATCCTTGTTCCCGACCAGGGATGGAACCCACATCCCCTGCATTGGAAGCGTGGAGTCTTAACCTCTGGACCGCCAGGGAAGTCCCTCCACCTGTTTCTTACGATCTTAATTCTTGTAAGAGAACCACAAATCTCCGTCGTAGTTCCTCTGTCAGAGCTGTGTGGATGTCAGCCTCCTGATGCCTTGAAATGTGTTTCGGACTAAAGGACAACGGCATTGAAGCTGTGTATGGGGTGTGATGGGTTGGGAGGGGGGTGAGGGAATCTAAATACTGCTGTGCTGAGTTTCAGATTTTTCAGTCATTCCCATCCCAATTTTCCAGTATATTATGGTACCTTTGAATCCATCAGATGTATGGGAAGCTTTCATTTTATTCTATATTTTTTCCCTTTTAATTTTCTTGGTGTTTTTCTTCCCTCCTCGTGGGTGTAACGTTTTCACGCACAGATGTCTCCTCGCTCTGCCCGGCGACGTTGGTCCATACAAGCAATTAACGACTTCCCGGTACTGTGCGCTGTGCAAATGCTCTCCTTAACTAATCCTGTCTCTGCCCAAAGGCCCAAGAATAAAATGCCACCTGCCTGGCTTTGAGGAACCTGAAATGACAGGCTGGCTGGTTTTCAGGACCAGCATAATCAATTTCTCACTCTTGGGAGTCAGGCACCAAGGACTGCCTCCTGGTTCTATCAGTTTCAAATGGGTGAATACTGATATCGTTAAGGATTGTGAATGGACTTCTTTGAAAATGAAGCTGAATGCTGGATTTCTTGGAAAGAACCCCAGTGATAAGCCTTTAGCTCACCTGATTTCACTTGGAGTATTTGTATAATTTCATAGAGCTTTCAAAAGCCTACCTTTGGCATGGCGGGGCAGCAGAGGAAGATATAAGAGGCTTCTACCATTTTGTCTCCGTTTTTATCGTCTTGCTCGAGTTCAAAGAGGGAGGTGCCCACCTGCTTCATTGGCATGACACCGAAGCTAGATTTTAATCCTTTGGGAATTTCCTGGAACAAATTTTTTCCTTGCCATCAGTATTTTGCATTGACAATAAAACCTCTGCAATGGACATCTTCTCTTCCTTTTCTCTTGCTTACTCTCTCCTCTTCTGTCTTCCTCTCCCACCCCCTTTGTGTTTCAGTCGTGCCATGGTGACCTCAGGCTGTGCAAGGCAGCTTTGAGGCTTTTGTGTAAGTTTCATTTGGTGTAAAAAAAAAAAAAAAAAAAAAAATTAGGGGCATAGTCCTATAGCCTTTTCATATAAAAACCGGTTGAAATCAGGAACCTTGATTAGCAAGTTCCACTGCTGCCCAACAACCTGGGGGTGGAGCTGCCTCCGTGGCCATCTTTCCTCAGAAAGCCTGTCCTACCAACCCAACTGCTGCGTTTCCACGGATTTTTCCCAGAAGTCCCTGCTCCTGCTGCTATTTAAAGAGGAACTCATTTTGACTCACTGCCCACTCTGATGATGATTATGCATTGTCGACGGGGTTGCTGCGAAGCAGTTGGTGGCTTATTCTTGGGCTGTTTTTACATTTAACCCATTTATTGCCATCGATGTTGCCTCCGATTGTAGCAGTAACACTGGTGGTTCAGTCGCAAGCTGGCTATTATTGGTTGTCATTCAGTGCTCTCTCCACCACTGCCTC
>NW_020185335.1:3482941-3581983 GCF_003031525.2 Neophocaena asiaeorientalis asiaeorientalis | reverse complement strand
TGTCCTGTTTCCCGTAATTCCATGAACACCTTCTTGGTCTGTTCAGAGGAGCATCCCAGTCTCATCGTGTGATAACTCGTCTGTCTTGCTTTGTCTCTCCTCCCTCGATCCCTGCTCATGGAATCTGTGGGGAAGGGGTGTTTTCTATCGATGGGGCATTGAGATGACCTAAGAGAAGTGCAGAGTCCTTCACCTCCCAGAGGTACCGATTTTACTGCACAGAAACGTATCCATATTTAAGCCCGTCAGAGTGGGACTGGAGCAATGCAGGAGGTTTTAGGGGGCTTTGGGGGCCCCTGTGCCCTTTTCTTACCTGGAAAGGTCAGCCACACCTCATCCCGGTGTGTCATTGTTGTCGTCACCTGACAGGTGCTCAGACTAGAGAGGTTATTCTAAAATCTCCAGCAAGATACTAAGGCAAGGAAATCTTGGGAAGGTGTGGATGAGGTATGAACCATTTTTGTTGCCAAAACACTAGAGGAAACACTGCATGCTTCTTAGGGAGCACCTGGGTCCTAGGCCCTGACACCTGATTTGAGATCTACCACATCTTTGTTTAGGCAGCCTTGTTGGATTTGAATCCCCAGAATAATTTGCCATGAGACAGGTTTACTGAGTGACCTCCACAGCCTGAAGGGGAGATAGTTCATATTTAAAAGCCATCAACCTCCAAGTTTGAAGAAAAAATGTTTTGTGACCCCCCCCCTTAAAGATTTTTTATAATGTTTTATAGTTATTCCTTGCTGGATTAAATGAACAAAAACAGCTGTCCCTTAATTGCTTTCACACTTTGATTCTTGGTGGCAGCTATCATTAGGGTGATCCTGTGTTAGGGAATCTCCTTCTACTGTAGGCTCAAAGGCAGCTTATCAAGGTCCATAAAGCACCACCTGTGCATCAGTACAGATCAAACAGAGAAGCACCTGGAAGCCTGGTGTCTCAAGAAGCTGACAAGGAAGTCCCAGGAAATACAGACAGTGATTTCTGTAATTCTGTGAAGGGTAGTTGCAGAAAGCTGCCCAGACCACTATCTTCACATTTTCATCAAGGACTTATTGATGACTCACACAGGCCCGTTTCTGCCAGTCTCTGTCACCCAAGACTGCAAATGGGAGAAGAGCCCTGAGACGTCTCTTTGGACCCTGAATTTTCTTTTCTCTGAATGTGTCGAATCCTAACAAATCCAAAAAGGAAATTAAACGGCGCGAGGTTCAGGCTCATGAGCCCGGCCTGAAACACAGCACCTTGGCCTGAGCCTGGCGTGTTAAGCCCTGTAGCCACAGGAGCTGCTTGCCTCTGCACGTTGCTCTGGCTCAGCAGTGCTTGGCAGAGGAGTGACTTTAGAAGTGAGTAATTGTAGACAGTGGTGTGTTGGACAGCCCTCACTGGAATCAGATGATCTCCGTATATGCAGAAATGGATCTGTTTTTATGTGGACTAAACTATTTACATATTAACAGGTAGCTTAGTCAGGACTTAAGTTTCCCCCCTTTTTAATCTAAAATCATACCCTTGAAAGCAGGTTAACAAGTATGGACTTAGCAGCCTGAGAACCTGTGTTCAAAGCTCAGCTCTTAGGAGTGTGGCCTTGAGTAAGCTCACATCCTCACTGGTGAAGTCCAGGCCTCTCTCATTTCCCAAATACAGGCTCCTCTCTGGCCATTGTAGGGAAGGCTCTGGGGAAATAAGATAATTGCTCGTGATCATCTTCTACATCCATTACCCAGGTCCCTCTGCTCAAGTATTTTTGACATTCTGAAAATGATCCTTTTTAGAAATATTTCAAGTCTGCTAGGAAAAACATTCTGACGTGAGCTAGTCTATTTGCAAATGAACCACTTTGGGCACATGGGCCTTAATATTATGCTTTCATGGGGTTTGCTTAAAAAGTCAGGCGATTGTGGATGTTTCCAGTGTGGTCTGAAAGCTGTAGACCCCACCCCTCACGAGGTGTCCATTGGTTTCCACTATTCAGTTAAATGGATCTGTCGTGAATTGCTCATTGCTGAAGGGCTTCTTATTTTCTCTTTGTAATAAGGAGCCAGAGTCAGTGCCTGGAACTGTTTTAGAAGCCTTTCAACAAACCTGGAAGACCCAATTAGATGGATCCTGTTTGATTCCAGATGGAATCTTTTGAATGTAGATCTTCTCCTTCTGCCTTTAAAAAAAAAATCCAGTACCCTAAATCTCATTGGAGATGACAAATTATGTGGGGCCTTGTGGGTATGTCATTTCCCGGGATTCTTAAACTTCCAGAAGTCTGGATGAAAGTCACAGTGAAGTGAATTTATGGACTGATGCCCTCCGTGTTCTAGTTAACCATGTTGTGCTGTCCCATCACTGCGGGGTCGGTGTATGCAGAGTTACTCTCTGTGAAACCGGTCCTAGCGCTCAGGGCACGTGTGACAGCACAGTCTAATGTCGGTAAACGCTGCCTGGCTCCAGCCCATGCTGACAGGCCGTTTTTCTTGTTAGCACGCTCGCCCCTTACTTGCACCCACATCGCAGTTCTTCTTTAGAAAATAACCAAGGCCAGCAGAGAATTGAAGGGCTACTAGCCCCCAAGAATAGATGCAGTTTCCTCTTGTGTTGCAGAATAATGACTTGTGTATGGATGCATAGTAACTGAACTGCTTCTAAGACCAAATAGGTTAAGGTTCCAAATCGATAGCATATGTATTTACAAACGATGATGAACAATTCAAATACTTTAGCTAAGCATCTACATTTACCTGCCATGCACTGAGTCCGGGTGTCCTGGGTTTAGCAGGTTCCATGCCGCTTACTAATCCTATGGGAAGTTACGTGCGTTGGACAACTTTGGGGGTTAGATGGGATGTGAACGGTCAGAAATGCCTGGATATAGACCATGACTGATTTATGGAAGAGTGATTGTATCAAAATCACTGGTGGAAAACGAATTTATCTATGAACCATCTAAATAAGAATATACTCTACATGCCCGAGAGTTTATGGACATTTATAATAATTACAGCTTTTTAAATTGCACTTTTTCAGTTGACACTTTGCAGTCTCACCTTTTCATTGTCCCCTGATTAACCTTGTGAGATTGGAACCACAGAGCTTATCATGAGCCCAGAGTTACCAGTGAGCAAAGAGAGCCTGAATTCACCACGAAAAAGGAATGTGCCTGGGATCGCAGTGAGCCAGGGCATGTGTTAATAAGACCAGTAAGACTTGGTTTTCTGACTCCACATTACAGGGCCCTTTCACTGGTTCCTTTTGCCTCCTTTGTTAATAAATATGTCACTTCCCTCCTGAGATGAATCACTTTGGCGACCCCCTTTCTAACTTCTGGCAATAAAATAAAATAGAATATTGCTCCCTTGGCTGGTCGTCATTTTGAAGATACCAGATGGGGCTACACTCTCATAATTCTCATTTTCCGGGACATCTCTCATTTCCCACATACAGGCTCCTCTGTAGCCATTTGTAGGGAAGGCTCTGGGGAAATAGGATAATTGCTTATGATCTTCCACATCCATTACCCAGGTCCCTCTGCTCAGGTATTTTTGACATTCTAAATGATCACTTTTAGAGATAATTCAAATCTGCTAGGGAAGACAGGGTAATTTTTCTTGAGCTGCTCAGTTTCTGTGTCTGCCTCCCATAGATGAAAGTTCGCAGATCCCACACTGCTGCGTCTGAATTAAATTTCAACAAATCCAATTTAAATTGTCTGAAAAGGAAAGAAAAAAAAAACTTTAATTAGTTTCAAGCAAGAATTTTGAACCTAGGGCTGAACCCAACCTTAAAAGTTGCTCTTCTCCCACATTTTTGTGGTCTTTACTAACTTATTGCTGTTCTTTCTTTTTTAAATTCTGGCTTCAAGGTGTTTTTGAGCACCTGCAGAATGTATATAGCACTGCAGTAGGTGCTTATTTTCCTCTTAGGATTCTGGGCCATGAGCTCAATGCCCTTTGTCATCCTTTTATTTTCTACAGATGCTGATTCATATAATTGTGGGCATGATGTAATGCAAGGTCTCTGCAAATTACCAATGACCCAACTATGGTGTGCTCTGCAAATGTAGGTTTCCATTCATCGAAGTCCCCATTAGTTATATCTTGTCATTTCCCCCAGAAATCAAGGAGATGGAAAAGTAAGCGTGAGGGATCGGACTCTGGGAATCGACCAATCAAGGCGGCTGGGAAAGTGATCATTCAGGATATTGCCTGCCTTCTTCCTGTTCACAAGTCATTGGGAGAACTATACATGTAAGTTCAGAATTTCAACTATGCCATGCTTCCCACTTAGACATGAATATCAAAGTTGTTTATTTTATCTTATTATATTTTTTGGCCGTGCCTTGCAGGATCTCGGTTCCCTGACGAGGGATTGAACCCAGGCAGTTGAAAGCCTGGAATCCTAATCACTAGGCCACTGGGGAACTCCCTTTTTATTTTAGTTTTTGAGATACTGGAATCCTTTTTAGAAGAGGCCCAGTGCATTAGCTTTCTTCTGCTGCATAGCAAATTACCACAGACCTAGCGTTTAAACAACACACATTTATTATCTCAAAGTTTCTCTGGGTCAGGAGTCTGGGCATGGCTTACCTGGGTCCTTGCTCTGGTCTCCCCAGGCTGAAATTATGAAGTTAGCCGCATGGTGGTCTTAACCAATGCTCAGGGTTCTCTTCCAAACTCATTCAGGTTGTTAGCAGAATTCAGTTCCTTGCAGCCGGAGAACTCAGGGAATTTCGTCTTCTCCAAGACCAGCGGGAGTGTCTCACTGATGCTTCTCTGTCTTTCTAAGGTCTCATCTGATTAGGTCAGGCCCACCCAGGAGAATCTCCCTTTTGACAATTACGGGAGTGATATGTCATCGGTATTGACTGGTCTTGACCCCGTTTAAAGGGAGGGTTTATACAAGGCCTGTACAGCAGGGGCCAGCAATCTTGGGCACAGTCTCAGGATTCTGCCTCCTGTACTTAATACGTAAAACAGTTTAAAAGCAGAGCTACTTTGGTTGAAGGGAGCTGGGAGGTGGGTGACAGGCACACAGAAGCTGCTGCCCTGTGGTTCCCCTTCTTCCTGAACTTGAACACATAATAAACAATATTTATTTTGTTGTTTATGTACAACACATTACTCCTTGTTAGAAACTACGGTCAGCATTATACATATCTAAATCAATTTTTATTCAACCCTTAAGCCTGGGGAACTCCCCAGAAAAGCTAGCTGGCCAATTGTTCTTTGAATCTGGCCTCCTCTCCTGACTTGGAAGAGGTAAGCAATTTCACCTTCCCCAGGCCTGAATTCACAGTGTAACATCAGCTGTAGGTAAGCTTTTTCTCCATGTTACGTAGAAAGGGAGCTTAAGGCCAATACGAATAAAACATTTTGAGTGACAACCAAAGAGGCAGTTTTTAGTTTATTTGTTAAACCAGGAGTAATTGATTTAGAAGTCAACTGGAAAGAAACTTTTTAATTCTTCTTAAATTTCAGATTGAATGTGAATGATATTCAAGAAACATGTCAGAAGAATGCCACTTCTGCCTTGCTTGTTGGAAGGAAGGATCTCGTCCAGGTATTTTCCATTCCTTTTGTTGGAGATCTGGATTTTTCTCTTGGAGCAGGTTCCTTTCACTTTATTGTTGTGGTTTAGTGACATTTCAAGGTGTACCTCCTATTTTGTAATTTCTTTCCCATTTTCTTTGCCAAACTGTAGGGCTAGAGCAGCTTTTTAAATCCCTTAGATGTTTTTCTTATTAGTGCTTAGTTGAGGTCCTAAAGCATTTACTAAGTGTCTTTATAACATCCCTTTTCTATTCTAGGGCAGGGTGATTGTTAGTATGTAAATGTGGACGTCTTTATCTTTGCCATTTACACCCTCAGTTCTGTTTTGTTTGTTTTTTACTTTTAAAAATGCTTCATTTCATAAAAGGTTTACCAAGGCATTCCTTAAGATAGAGACACGTTCAGTTTTAAAACAAGGTGTTGTAATATTACAAGAATTAAAATTTCCTTCATCTTTGCGGAAACGCATCAGTGCTTAAGCAAGTTGCTCCTATATTGGTGAGGTTTTTTGTTTTTTAGTTATTTATTTATTTTTGTTTGTTTGGCCGTGCCACGCGTTATAGTCCATAGACCATGCAATTTACACATTTAAGATGTACCATTCAGTGGCTTTTAGTATATTCACAGCATTTTGCAATCATCACCATAAACTATTTTGGAACATTTCCTTTACCCTGTAAAGGCACCCCACACCCCTTACTTGTCACTACTCAAGCCCCTCTTCCCCCATCCAGCCCTCGCCAACCACTAATCTATGTTCTGTCTCTATTGCATCTTTTATTCTTTAGTGTGAGGATTAGATTGAGCAATGGAGACTATGAGCTGCTGTCCTGTCTGCTCAGTTTTTCCTTGTAACCCTCCAAATGACCCAGAGCTAAGGCCTCCCCTTGATTTTTATCTGATTGAAAAATCCCTAAGATTTCCTTTTGTCTCCTAGTAAACACCGTCAAGTCTCTGCTGCAAACCCTTTTAAGTGAAACTTAGAGTCATGGATTTAATCTGTTTCTCTAAGGACCCAGCCACCTAAAATTCTGCAAACACTAAGAAGGCAAAACAGAGTAGTGGAAATAGTGGGGAATTTCTAACAGGAGGCGTCAGCCCGACTCTGCTCCGTAGTGGTGTAACACTGGGCCAAGTATTTCCGACTCTCTCAGCCTCTGTATATTGGTCAAATGAGACCCAAGAGAATAATTGCCTCATAGGGTTGATGAGAAGATTGGTTCACGTGCTGAAAAAACATTATCTGAGGAAAAATTACTTCCTAAAGTGTTTTTTTTTTTTTTCTGTTAAGTTTTTAGGACTTTTATGGCAGGGTTGATTTGGAAGTTCAGGCTAGTCCGAGTGAAGTGGAAAGACCCTTCCCTGGGGTTCAGACATACCTGGGTTTACATCTGGGCTCTGTCCCTTTCGTGTTGTGTGATCCTAGGCAGCTACCTAATCATTCTGAACTTCAGTTTCCTCAACTATAAAGTAGGAACAGTACTTCTAAGGTCCTTATGAGAACTAAATAAGGTAATATGCATACAGTTTCCATACCTGTATCTGGTAGATGTAAATACCCAGTATGTGGCAAATTATTGCTGCTCTTCTTGCAATTGCAGTCATCACTGTGGTGTGGTCTTCCTTAACGGACCGGAAATGACATCAGTGCAAACGCTTGGAGAATTTGTTGTTGTTCTTTTTGCACATATTGAAGATGATGTGTCTGCTGTTCTGCATAAGAGTTACAGGAATAAGCCTGTCAACTATTTCTGTTGAAGGCACTTAGGAAACGCGTATTACAAGTGAGGAAATAATGGGCCCAAGTTGTCGGCCAGGGTAGTAAACATCCTTTCCTATCCCAGAAACCTATGAACTTCTTCCAGCAACCATCCAGGTGGTCGACTGATCATAGAAATGAATATTTTTCTTTTGAACCAATACTCGTGGGGGTTATTTAAGTATACTGGAGCCACACGATTTAATTGATTTTTTAAAAACATATCTGATGTGTTTCTATACCTGTTTTTCAGTATTTTTATTTGCTTATTCTTTCTTTTCTTCTATTTTAAACTCCTTGATTCAAAGTCTGTATCTTCTTCCTTTCGGGTTTTTCTCAGAGTCTAGTAGTGTTTTCCAGTTGGTGGGCATACAGTGATGTATTGCTAGTAAGAAAGATTTCCCAAAAATAATATTCCATTAAAAAAAATATATATATATATATTTATTTATTTGGCTGCGCCGGGTCTTAGTTGCGGCGTGTGGGATCTTTTAGTAGCAGCATGCGGGCTGCTTAGTTGCAGCATGTGGGCTCTTAGTTGTGGCACACATGTGGGATCTAGTTCCCTGACCAGGGATCGAACCTGGGCCCCCTGCATTAGGAACGCAGAGTCTTAACCGCTGGACCACCAGGAAAGTCCCCAGTATTCCATTTTTAAAGGTATAGAGGGGAGGGGACTCCGTTGATGGTGTGATGTATTTATATTTAGTGTGTGCTAAATCTTGGATCTAATAGACACGTCATGGACATTAGTTTCTGCTTGAGGACTCCAAGCCCCGTGAGGTTTCAAGTTTAGGGATATTCCTCAGATTTGATATCAACCAAAAGAAAGCCGAGTCTATTTTTTCTTGGCCTATTTTTCTGTAACTTCAGAGAGTATACTGAAACTTTTGTAATGGAAGGTTTTTCATTATTTGGGCAAAGGACAATCTTAAGTGTGATACCGAATGCATTTTTTTCTCCCTGCCAGTTCACTAATGAAGCAGCAGAAAAAGTCACTTGAGTCAGTGGTTAAATAGACCATGCAGGGAAGTTGTTGCATGGTGTCATTCCTCTGTCGTCTGCTTCATAAAAGCTTTTAAGGCTAGTGTTTCTCAAATGTGCACACAAGTCCCCTGAGAATCTTGCTAAAATGCAAATTCTGCTTCAGTAGGTCTGGAGTGGGGTGTCAGACTCTGCGTTTCAGTAAGCTCCCAGCTTTGGCCGCCCCCGGAGTAGCAAGGCTTTAGGCTGTGTGTGGAGGAGGAGGTGGGGTTCTTTCGTGGTTCGCGGTCCTGTGCTCACCAGTCTGAGTGTGGGTATTTCTCTTTGATCCGTGCAGGTTTGGTCGCTGGCTACAGTAGCTACGGATCTTTGCCTTGGTCCGAAGTCTGACCCAGATTTGGAAACACCCTGGGCTCGACATCCATTTGGGCGACAGCTACTGGAGTCCCTGTAGGTTTTGAGAGCTAAAAGTGAGGAAAATGAGTGATGTCGATTTTAGGTCTATAAACACTTTCGGTGTTTTTGTCTAAGAGAAAAGTGCAAAGGCCTGAGGCATGAGAAGAGGAAGTGAGACCTTTCCTTTTAGGGCTGCCATAATTTCTGTACAGAACTCATTTCTTAGAGCAGAAGGAATTATACAGTATTTGTCATTTATAACAAGGATTTGGGACTCATGTGTCCTTGAGAGATTTATGCTTTGGCCCAGAAGTACATCAGTCTGAACACAGGAGTTTGAGTTCTTGAGGTAGAAAGTTTCTTGGGTGCTACAGAATCTCGCCCCTGAGAGCAGGTTAGAGAATTGCACGTTGGCCTTCGTGTTTTCCAAAGGCCACGATGCATTCACCCTGTTAGACAGTTTATGAAAACCTTGAGTTTGTGTTTGATTTATTTCACTGAAATATGGCAAACTGGAAATACAGTGTGCAGAATGATTCACATCCGGGAAGAACCACTTGAGGTTTCAAGACAGGGAGGCCCAGGTCCTGACAGAGAGACGGAAAAGCTCTCCTTCCTTCAGGTGGAGGTTTGCTTTACCTGCTTGCTGAGGCCAGACCTGGGACACGTGCTCACGCTTCAGCTTGCTCATGGTGCTTGTTCTACCCACTTCATATGAGGCTCACGAGATAGTGTGAAAACACCTTAAAACTATTAGACATTGCTTGGTAGGAAAGTATCAAGTCCCTGGGATCTCTACCTCACATTCTATCTAGCACAGTTGTACTGAAAGGAGCAAAGGGGATGTGAGGACCTAAAAGGTAAAACTATCCCCTGTTGTTCTTACTTAATAGCTCAGACTCATAATGCCACCTCCCGAGTCTGTGACCTGCTCCCCATACTGTGGTGGCACCGTGCTCTCTGAGCACCTCCATGTAGCCTTAGGTCATATGAATGGAGGACATAGAACCCCCCCCCTCCCCCAGGAAGCAGTGTGATGCCTCCTTGGAGTTGGGGAGGCCGAGAGAGCATGTATGGCCTCACTCAGATGTGAGTTGAGTCTCCTTAATTCTTGAAGAAGCTCCATTCAAGTCTGAGCCCAGGCCTGGATGCCAGCTAGGAGCTTTCAGATTGGTTATATCTAGGTCATGTGTAATACTCAGATACATGTTATTCCAAAACAAATTTAGCCAAACTCAAAGTCGATCATGCCCCCGGATATGCAGAAAGCCCTCGTTCCTGATGGGGGCTTTTGAGGCAGAATCAAGAATTCTCCCTTCCTTTATGGTTTATCACAGGATATAGTTCCCTGTGCTATACAGTAGGACCTTGTGGTTTATCCATTCTATATAAATGATAATGGAAAAGAGTATGAAAAAGAATGTATATATATGTATAACTGAAGAACTTGGCTGTACAGTAGAAATTGACACAACACTGTAAATCAACTATACTTCAATAATATAAATTAAAAAAAAAATTCTGACATCCTACCCCAATGGCGACAACCCGCCGCTGTCGTGACAGTCATCCTTCCCCCTGCCCCCTTTCTCTCCAGGCTGGCTCATTACTGCCGGCTCCGGGACGTGCAGACGTTGGCTATGCTCTGCAGTGTGTTTGAAGCCCAGTCTCGGCCGCAGGGGATACCAAACCCCTTCGGGCCTTTTCCCAGCCGCTCATCTAACCTTGTGGTGTCCCACAGTCGATACGTAAGTTGGGGGTTTCCTGGTGTGAGTTTGACTTTTCCCAGAGGTCGCCATCACGGGGAACGGCACTCTCACACTGCTCCTGTTTGCTCTGCAGCCCAGCTTTACATCCTCTGGTTCCTGCTCGAGTATGTCCGACCCAGGATTCAACACTGGTGGCTGGAACATAGGTTGGTATGGCCTTAGCCCACGCTGGGTTTTTTTGGTTTTTTTTTAAACATCTTTATTGGAGTATAATTGCTTTACAGTGGTTTGTTAGTTTCCACGCTGGGTTTTTATACTCTAAATGTGGTGTGCGATTTAATATTTACTTGATGAATACTCTCCATATTTTTCCTTGTTTCTCATTGCCCCCCCCACACACACACACACAGAGTGCGCCGCAAAGCTTGCGGGATCTTAGTTCATCTTAGTTCCCCGGCCAGGGATTGAACCTGGGCCCGCTGCAGTGGAAGCTTGGAGTCTTAACCACTGGACCGCCAGGGAATTCCCCCTCTTTGCCCTTTTTTTAAAAAATTAATTAATGTATTTATTTATGGCTGCGTTAGGTTTTCGTTGCTGCACGCAGGCTTTCTCTAGTTGCAGCAAGCGGGAGCTACTCTGTTGCGGTGCGCAGGCTTCTCATTGCAGTGGCTTCTCTTGTTGCAGAGCATGGGCTCTAGGTGCACGGGCTTCAGTAGTTGTGGCTCATGGGCTCTAGAGCGCAGGCTCAGTAGTTGTGGCGCACGGGCTTAGTTGCTCGGTGGCATGTGGAATCTTCCCAGACCTGGACTCGGACCCGTGTCCCCTGCATTGGCAGGCGGATTCTTAACCACTGCACCACCAGGGAAGCCCCCCCACTCATTGCCCTTTAAATTGAGTATGATGGGGATACTGTAGTCAGCAAGGTCTGGGCTTTTCATGTTTGAACAGGCTGGTTTCTGGTCTCTCTGCCTTGCTGGGTTGCTTTCCATCTTGTAACCTTAAGAAACTGACAGGGGGACTTCCCAGTGTCCCCCCGCAAACGCTAACCCTTATCCTTTCTCCTGCACAAGCCCCTTTCCCGATCATCTGCCACTTCCTGTTACCTCCCTCTCCCCACGTACCTCCTTCAAGGTAGAGAAATAAAGCTGAGCCTGGTTCCAGGTGGCCGTAAAAGTCTGTTTAACGAGGAAGTGTATTTGTGTTTTCTGGATATTTTAAATTTCTTTTTAAAAATGATCTTAGTTTTGTTGATTACAAAAGTACTATTTGCCCAGTGAAGAAAAACAAAACAAAAAGCATTAGTGGAGAAAATAGTAATCATTGATTCCCCCACCTAGAAATAACATCTGTTAACATTCCAGAACATTTTCCTCCAATCTTTGTGTGTGTGTGGGGGGTCATTCTATATTTGTGGGTTTTGTGTTCCATTTTTGATTTTGTCATGAGCATTTTCTCATGTCATTTAAAGAGTTTTTTAAGTAATGCCTGCCTAACAGTCTACATGATCTCTACCATAATTTGCTTAATCATTATGTGTGTACTTAATTATCAAGTTACCTTAATAGTAAACACCTAGACAAAAAGGTAAGGCTAAGAAAGTGTTCTGTTTAGTTCCATTTCTCAGGATCTTCAACTTAGCTTATCTTTCTTCCAGGGAGTAAATTGGACACAAGTGCATTATGAAAGTTTTCAGGTATTTCCCATGCCTTCTCTGATTTTCATCTTCTCTTCCCATTTGATTTTTTTCAGTGGGAAGAGAGACAGAGCACATATCTTCACCCTGGGGAGAGTCCTCACCAGAAGAAATCCGATTTGGGAGTCTGACCTACAGTGATCCTCGTGAGCGAGAGCGTGACCAGCACGATAAAAATAAAAGGTAACGACCTTCGCGGGTGGGAGCTGCAATTTCATGACGCTTAGATTCTCCAAAATCAGGACTCTTAGCACATTATGTGTCATTTGTTATACTAAGTGCTGTTTGGCCTTGAGCTTGTTTCTCTTAAAGGAATTGACCGGAATTTTGAATTTGATCCAGGCTTCTGGACCCCGCCAATACCCAGCAATTTGATGACTTTAAGAAATGCTACGGAGAAATCCTCTACCGCTGGGGTCTGAGGGAGAAACGAGCTGAAGTGCTGAAGTTTGTTTCCTGCCCTCCTGATCCTCACAAAGGAATCGGTGAGTAAGAATTTCTTTCTGTTCCCGTCACTCTCTGAAAAGTCCTATAATTTAATGTGCCCATAACATAATACTTGGAATGAAGTTCCAGTTTCTCATTTATAAGCAGAAATTTCTGAAGCATTTTGAGTCTGTTTCAAGCTTCTGAAAACCCTGGCATTTCATGAGGTGGTTACATTTTTATTGTGATGGAAGAAGTTTTCCATACAATCCTCAGATATTGATTGGAAGTAGGGATATTTATTCAGTGATTCAACTAATGTTTATCAAATTCCTCTCAGTCACAGTGCTAGCACACTCACTCCTTCCCGTGGTGGAACTCACAGACCAGTGGGAGAGAAAAATATAATTACAAATTGTGATCAGTATTATGAGCAAACAAAAGGGGTGTTGGGGCAGGGAAGCAGCGGGGGAGAATCTTAGAAGACGTGTCGAGCTGTATCAGGAAGGCTATCTGAGGAGCTGAGGTTTGCAGGATGGGGTGGAGCCACACATGAACGAGAGAGCAGCACGAAGGGCATCCCATGCAGAGGGAGCAGGTCTGTGGGGGAAATAACTTGTTCTTCTAAACAAGTGGAGGAAGACCAGTGTGGCTAGAACATAATGAGTGAGAAGAGTGATGTAAAATTAGACTGTAGGATAGTCAGACTTGAGAGTCATGGTAAAGAATTTGGATTATATTCTAAGTCCAATGGTGAACTTCAAAGGACGTCAATAGGTAAGTTATATGACTTCCCTGGTGGTCCAGTGCTTAGGACTCTGTGCTTTCACTGCCATGGGCCCAGGTTCGATCCCTGGTCAGGGAACTAAGATCCCGCAAGCCGTGTGGTGAGGCCAAAAAAAAAAAAAAAAAAAAAGTAAGTGATGTGCTCTGGTTTCCATTGGAAGAGGATCCCTTTGGCTGTTATAGGAAAAAAGGGTTGGAGGAGGGTAGAAGCAGAGGTAGGAAGGCCATTTGAAGATTCTTAGAGTAGTCAGAGAGAGATGAACGACCTAGTCTTGGGGTGACATCAGTGAAGGTGGAGAGAGATGAGTGGAGTAAAAATGTATTTTAGAGGTGGACTCAATATGACTTACTGACAAGTTGGGTATGGGCTTGAGGAGAAGAGGCAAAGCTTAGATGATTCCCAAGTTTCCAGCTCAAGCAACTGGGTAGATGGTGGTGCCATATTCTACGATAGAAAAGATTGGAAGAAAATTGAAAACTCAGTTTGGGACAGTTGGAAATGTTGGTGAGGTTCAGACTATAGAAGTCATGCAGGCAGTTGGATATGAGTCTGGAGCTGAAAGGACAGTTCAGGGCTAAAACTAGGAATGTGGGAATCTTCCCCATGTCGGTGGTGTTCAAGCTGTGAGAGTTGAGTGCGTTTACCTGGGAGCTGGGGGGTGGGGTGGAAGAGGATGGGAGGAGCAAATAAGAGAGCCCACTTACTCTGGGCCTTGAGAGAATCCAGGACTTGGGGATTGAGTCTTGGAGGAAGAACCAGAAACAGAGACTTAGAATGAGATATCAGTGAGTTTTGAGGAAAAGCAAGACTGTACTATGAAAGAAGCTAAGAGAAGAGATGTTTTCTAAAGAGTGACATGGGGCTTCCCTGGTGGCGCAGTGGTTGAGAGTCCGCCTGCCAATGCAGGGGACACGGGTTCGTGCCCCGGGTCTGGGAGGATCCCACATGCTGCGGAGCGGCTGGGCCTGTGAGCCATGGCTGCTGAGCCTGCACGTCTGGAGCCTGTGCTCCGCAACGGGAGAGGCCACAACAGTAAGAGGCCCGCGTACCACAAAGAAAAAAAAAAAAAAAGAGTAACATGAAAGACAGATACAAGAGTGGACTGAACACACACTGATTTCCTTTCTCTCCCAGATCCTGCCGAAGTGCCTACATAGAGCTTTTCTGTAAAGACACAACCATGCAAGGAGAAGTAATGTTGGCAGTAAAACTTGGGACCTGGTGGGGCAGATAGGTTAGTGATACCTGATCTCACGGGGAGAAAGCTGAACCCTGAACTGGCCGGCAGAAAAACAGCAACGCACATGGCAGAACCCCCAGGTGGCTCAGGAATTAGTGGTACCACGTACCTCTGCAAGTGGCATGAAGATGAGGTCAAAAACAGGAGTATTGTGTCATGGCCTTTCTAGGGTCCCCAGATCCCCACTCCTAGTTTGCAGAGCAGTTATCACCCTTCCTCTCCCCCAGCAGAAAACGGAAGTTCATTCTCCAAAGAAGGTGGACACATTTCCCAATAAAGGGGCCGCCACATAGCTAGCATATGAATGAGGAAAGACCCAGGAATATAGAGAAGATCCTAGAAGCTTCCAGAGAGAGAAAACAGGTCACATACAAAGGATAGGAATATGGATAGCATCACACTTTTCGGGAGCAATGAACTAGATACTGACAGCAGTGCAGCAGTGCCTTCCCTGTCCTCAAGAAAGTGATCCTCTTAGAGTCTCTTAGAATTCTAACCTAGAATTCTGTACCCAGGTTATCCATCAAGTGTAAAAGTAGGCCTTCAGCCTATCCAAGGAGGAGAAATAGATTCAAGCCAGGAAACCAGGGTGTTGGGATGATGGTGAAGGGAGATGTACATGACAGACCTGAAGACAGACCAGTCCAGGTTGGAGCTTCAGAGCATTGTCTCCAAGAAGAGAAAACAAAATCTGTGTATTTCAGTATATATAGTGTATTTCAGTATTCAGTGTATTTACAGAAGATTCAGATGTTTGGAGATGAATTATCAATAAGTATGTAACTAAGCAAACAGGAAAAACAAGACTAACTCTAGGAGGAACAAAATGTGCAAGAAAGAAAGGAAGTCATCATGGTACGTGACTTGGCTTGAATAATATTTACCTAGAGAAATAATGTGAAAACAGTACTGATCCAACCAACTGATAATAGAACCACATGAGGAAGATGAGGAACAGGTGGTACATGAGTCTGGTTGGGGAGATTGGGGAATGAAAGAGCTTCCACCAGGGAAGGTCAAGAGACAGTGCTTAAATATGACAATTAAGAAATAGCTTTATGAACATGTTGTGTAGAGATAGGGAGGTAGGAGCAGAAGAAATAGTTAAGAATTTCCTCTAGAGGGTGATGGATGTGGGAGTGGAAGGGAATGCTGCTTTTCATAACACGATACATAGAATAATTTGACCCGTGCGAGTATAGTTTCAATTAAAAAAAAAACCAAACTAATATATAAATACATACATACTAATACATACATTGAATAACAAGGATTATTTTAATATGGATTATCTTTTTTTTTAATTTTTTTTTTTTTTTTAATTTTTGGCTGTGTTGGGTCTTTGTTGCTGTGCATGGGCTTTCTCTAGTTGTGGCGAGCGGGGGCTACTCTTCGTTGCGGTGCACAGGCTTCTCATTGTCGTGTCTTCTCTTGTTGCAGAGCACGGGCTTTAGGTGTGCAGGCTTCAGTAGTTATGGCACGTGGGCTCAGTAGTTGTGGCTCGCGGGCTCTAGAGTGCAAGCTCTGTAGTTGTGGCACACGGGCTTAGTTGCTCCGTGGCATGTGGGATCCTCCTGGACCAGGGATCGAACCTGTGTCCCCTGCATTGGCAGGAGGATTCTTAACCACTGTGCCACCAGGGAAGCCCCAAATATGGATTATCATGGTGCGCGTACGTAAAGAAATGCAGACAGAAAATGCTATTTGGGTACATATTTTTCAGAGCATCTACATGCATGAAAGTATATCAGGGAGAGATTAATGATGGCCTGGAGCAATTTGTCTTTTAAAATTAGTTTCCAGGGAAATAAATGAACCACAGAGATATGTAACTGATGTGTCCATCTATCAGTTAGACGTATTGACATCTCCTATTATAAAGGTCGTGCTGGGTTCTGTGGGCTGGACAAAGAACTGTAAGGTGTGGTTTGGGGAGGGGGTCATTCAAGAAGTCTATAATCCAATCAGAGAGATGAAACTGAAGCTCATGAAGACTTAAATGATGTTTGAGAATGAATAGTCTGTCCTAATACCATTACAAACAGTGCTACAAAATTTCAGAAAGAAGGGGGGAGTGTGGATTGTGGAAGAGTCACAGACAAAAACATTAAGTATTTCATCCTTAAAGTTTTTCCTTTGGAAGAGTCAGACTACCCAAATACAGGAAATAGCAGGTATCGAATATGACAAGGTTGCCAAGTTGGTCTCCTCCTGGTGGAAAACCAGCAGTTTCCTCTCACACTTACCACATCTGCAAGGGTCACTCCTATCAGCAGCAAGATTTGAGGGATGCAGTTGTTTTCATTTAGGGGATTAGATATTTATAGAAAGGACTCCAGGCTTCATTTATTTTGAGGGGATAATGCTAGACAGAGTATTCTTTAAAAAAAAAAAAAGAAAGAAAAGAAAAAAACCCTCCATATGCAAGGTGGTTTTTGTCTTTGTTTTTTCTATTGAGGTATGAGGCGCTAGGTCAGAATGGTGGTAGAGAAGGTGCAGCCCACCCCCAGTTCCTATCTGCCCACCTGAATTTTATTCAGCAACTTTCTGTTTTGGTTTATTAATTTAATGTCTTATTTACTTGGCTGGGTTTACTTACATTTGTGTAATGTGGTGTTAATTAACACACATAACTCTTCTGTGTGATTAACAAACTAGAATTGTATGACACTAAACCTTTGGAGTTAGCTTCCACCTGGAGGTTCCGTAAAGCCTTGGGAATCATAATTTGATCATTCCATGTACCAGCAGTATTTTTATTGTCCTTATTAGTTTGTCTGTTAGGAACCAAGAATGATCCATTTCGCCTCTACCAGGTTTCACCAGCAAAGCCTGTACCTGTGATTCTGTGCCTCCTTCCCTGAGATCCCCCAAGTTAATCAGTGTTCCAGGGAAAGACACTTGACAGCTTTGTGGTTTTCATCAGTGTCTTATAGTTTTCCGAGTAAAGGTCTTCTACCTCCTTAGGTAGGTTTATTCCTAGGTATTTTATTCTTTTTGATGTGATGGTAAATGGGATTGTTTCCTTAATTTATCTTCCTGATAGTTCATTGTTAGTGTATAGAAATGCAACAGCTTTCTATATATTAATTTTGTATCCTGCAACTTTACTGAATTCATTGATGAGCTCTAGTAGTTTTCTGGTGGTGTCTTTAGGATTTTCTGTGTATGGTATCATGTCATCTGCAAACAGTGACATTTTTGCTTCTTCCTTTCCAATTTGGATTTCTTTTATTTATTTATTTTTCTTGTCTGTTCACTGTGGCTAGGGCTTCCAGTATTATGTTGAATAAAAGTGGCAGGAGTGGTCATCCTTGTCTTGTTCCTGATCTTAGAGGAAATGCTTTCAGTTGAGTATGATGTTAGCTGTGGGTTTGTCATATAAGACCTTCATTATGTTGAGGTATGTTCCCTCTATGCCCACTTTATGGAGAGTTTTTATCATAAATGGATGCTTAATTTTGTCAAAAGCTTTTTCTGCATCTATTGAGACGATCATATGGTTTTTATTCTTCAATTTGTTAATGTGGTGTATCACACTGATTGATTTGCTGAAAAATCCTTGCATCCGTGGGTTGAATCCACTTGATCAAGGTGTATGATCCTTTTAGTGTATTGTTGGATTCAGTTTGTTAAAATTTTGTTGAGAATTTTTGCATCTGTGTTCATCAGTGATATTGGCCTGTAATTTTCTTTTTTTGTTTGGTATCTTTGTCTGGTTCTGGTATCAGGGTGATGCTGACCTTGTAAATTATGAGTGTTCCTTCCTCTGTGATTTTTTGGAATAGTTTGAGAAGGATAGGTATTAACCCTTCTCTAAATGTTTGGTAGAATTCACCCATAAAGCCTTCTGGTCCTGGACTCTTGTTTGTTGGGAGTTTTTAAATTACAGATTAAATTTCATTACTGGTAATTGGTCTGTTCATATTTTCTTTTTCTTCCTGGTTCAGTCTTGGGAGGTTGTACATTTCTAAGCGATTTTGAACACATTCCACATCCCTTTGTACCTCCTAAAGTGACAAAAGTTAGCATGTTTACCAGCATCACCCAAAGTGGATGCATACTCTTTCCAACTGTTAACTGGTGGTCATGCCATTATGTGCAACAATGAGTGGCAAGAGAGAATATTAAGATTATGCTCAGTGACTTAGTGTTTTTGTATTTTTTCTCTTTGGGAATTTAAATCCATTTAGAAATTGTCTACACCCCTAAAGATTATTTGTTAGTTAAATGAAATATAAGTTCAAGGTCTTAAAGTTAATAAGGATGTTAGAAATTATGTTTAAGTGACACACTAAAAAGAAACATGATTACTAATGATGTATTGAATTTTTCAGCAAGATGACATTTAAATCATTTTACCCAGATAGAAGTGGAGAATAGTTTACCTATACAGTTATCTCAGGTGCCAAAGAACAACCCTTTTAAAAAGATGTGTTATTATCATTCAGTTTACGTGAACACACGGTTTTTACATTTTCATAATTTTAAATGTTGAATCTTTTCAAAGCAATAAAACCAGTAAAGGAAACTTAAGAAATATTAACTAATCAGTTTTTAATGAGAACACAAAGCAAAGTCTTACATAATATATACAGTTATGCTTTACAGAACTAGAACAAAAAATTCTTTAATTTGTATGGAAACACAAAAGACCCCACATAGCCAAAGCAATCCTGAGAAAGAAAAATGGAGCTGGAGGAATCAGGCTCCCTAACTTCAGACTGTACTACAAAGCTACAGTAATCAAAACAGTGTGGTACTAGTGCAAAAACAGAACTATAGATCAATGGAACAGGATAGAAAGCCCAGAGATAAACCCATGCACCTATGGTCAATTAATCTATGACAGAGGAGGCAAGAATATACAATGGAGAAAAGACAGTCTCTTCAATAACTGGTGCTGGGAAAACTGGACAACTACATGTAAAAGAATGAAATTAGAACACTCTCTAACATCATACTCAAAAATAAACTTATAATGGATCAAAGACCTAAATGTAAGGCCAGACACTATAAAACTCTTAGAGGAAAACATAGGCAGAACACTCTGACATAAATCGCAGCAATATCTTTTTTGATCTGTCTCCTAGAGTAATAAAAATAAAAACAAAAATAAATAAATGGGACCTAATTAAGCTTAAAAGCTTCTGCAGAGCAAAGGAAACCATAAACAAAACAAAAAGACAACCCACAGAACGGGAGAAGATGTTTGCAAATGAAGCGACCAATAAGGAATTAATCTCCAAAATATGCAAACAGCTTATGCAGCTCTGTATCAAAAAAAACCCCAAACAACCCAATCAAAGAATGGGCAGAAGACCTAAATAGACATTTCTCCAAAGAAAACATACAGATGGCCAAAAAGCACATGAAAAGGTGCTCAACATCACTAATTATCAAAGAAATGCATATTAAAACTACAATGAGGTATCACCTCACACCAGTCAGAATGGCCATCATCAAAAAGTCTACAAACAATAAATGCTGGAGGGGGTGTGGAGAAAAGGGAACCCTCCTACACTGTTGGTGGGAATGTAAATTGGTGTAACCACTATAGAGGTTCCTTAGCAAACTAAAAATCTAACAACTATATGATCCAGCAATCCTACCAGGACATATATCCAGAGAAAAACATACTTTGAAAAGACACATTCATCTCTAAGTTCATAGCAGCACTATTCACAATAGCCAAGACATGGAAGCAACTTAAGTGTCCACTGACAGATGAATGGATAAAGAAGATGTGATACGTATATACAATGGAATATTATTCAGCCATAAAATAACAAAATAATGCTATTTGCAGCATCATGGATGAACATAGAGATTATCATACTAAGTGAAGTAAGCCAGAAAGAGAAAGAGAAATATCATATGATATCACTCATATGTGGAATCTAATTTTTTTTAAATGATACAAACGAACTTATTTACAAAACAGAAACAGACTTACAGATACTGAAAACAAATTTATGGTTACCAAAGGGGAAACGTGACGGGGGAAGGATAAATCAAGAACTTGGGATTAACAGACACACATTACTGTATATGATAGATAACCAACTAGGACCTACTGTAGAGCACAGGGAACTCTACTCAATATTCTGTGATAACCTATATGAGAAAAGAATCTGAAAATGAATTAGAGCACAGGCTCTAGGTACACAGGCTTCAGTAGTTGCAGCACGTGGGCTCAGTAGTTGCAGCACGCGGGCTTCAGTAGTCGTGGTGCACGGGCTTAGTTGCTCCATGGCATGTGGGATCTTCCTGGACCAGGGCTCGAATCCATGACCTCTGCATGGGCAGGTGGAGTCTTAACCACTGTGCCACCAGGGAAGTCCCAAGACATAGCTATTTTTAACCCAAATTTTCAAACCAGTTTATCTCAGGATTTACTTTAACTAGGAACTACCATAAAATTTTTTCTTTAGTTACCATGTATTTAGAGTCTCTATTTGTCTGTTTTTATGACTACGTGTTGTGGTGAAGCAGAGGAGCTGGCTTTGATAGAAGAAAGAAACCAGGACCCTTCCTCTACAGTAGGAGGTGAAAGAAGAGGGAGATGTGACGAATTGGGGGTGTTGAGATGAAGTGTCCCCCATTGGAAGGCTTCTGTTTTCTTAGGGAAGGGAGGGAAGAGGCCATCGGGTGAGAGAGAGAGAGGCATGTGGGAGGGGTTTAAGAATATGGCAGAGGTGTGAGGTGGGCACCTGGGAGTCGGGGAGGAAGAGCCTGACCACTGCACACAAGCCAGGAGTCTACCTGGAGGTGCGGTCAGTGAGACGAGCATCCTGACGGTGCGCCTTCCCATGGGAACGCTCCTGGGCTGACGCGGAGGAGGCCAGGGATGGGGCTCATCCAGGTGAAGGTTTTGCCAGGTGGTACCATGAGGGAGAGAGGGGCCAAGGAGTTCAGGATATTTGCAAAAAAGTGACTATGGGGCTTCCCTGTGGTGCTGAGGCCAAAACAGGGGGAGGCCTGCATACCGAAAAAAAAAAAAAAAAAAAGTGACTATGAAGTGGAACCGTGTAATTCAGGCTGGTCAGAGGGGAAACTACAGCCAGAGGGGGCTGATCGCGTGGAAGTGCAAGTGGACTTTGGATAGAATGAGAGACAGTGGTGGATTAGAGGTGAGAGGACGGTGACCTGGGAGGCCAGGTGTGCAGAGGGTTAGTGGCGTGGATTTTGAAGATGCCAAGGATTGGGGTGGAGGGAAGATTGAGAACCAAGAGCAGAAGTCTTCAGAGCATGGGGCGGGGGGTGTCCAGAATGTCAGTACATGACAGTAGAGGGAAAGGGGAAAGGCTGGTGAAGCCAGGGAGCAGTAGCCTCGAGAGGAGAGTACGGTCTGGAGGCAGCCATGCGCCACCCTCCCCTCCCACCCCTCCATCTTTAGGATGTAAGACAGAGCCGGCCTTCCCTTCGGAGGAGGCCAAGACACAGCGGGGTTTGGTTAGGGCCAGGTGGTGAGGGGACCGTTCCCAAAAGAGCCTGTAGAGCACGTGGGAAGGTCTGCACTCGATGCAGCACAGCGGAAGGCGGTCTGGGAGGAGGAAGGATCTCCAGGTAGCAGGGGCTGAGCAAGGGAGCTGGGCGGTTAACGTGGGCCGCCTGGCCCCAGGGCTATGGCTGAAGCGGACAGGGACTTCGCGGCAGGCGGGGACCAGCGGAGCAGGGCGGTCCTAACCGCTCTCCCCCATGCTGGGGCAGCCCTGTGGTGGCCTGACTCCGTCCATCTTAGGCTGCTGGGTCGTTGGCAGGCAGGTAGGGAAGAGATTGTAAGACCAATCAGCTCTTGCCTGAGTGTCGACTGATCCTTCAGTGCTTTCAGACAAATGTTTGTTAACTGCCTTCTCTGCATCTGTAGCTGTTGGGGTGGAAGAGGAATGAGATGGAACCTCGACCGCTGCAGACACTGGGGTTTCCACCCAGGGCCTCGGGGAGCAAGGCGCCTGCTGCACCCTCTGCCCGCACCCTTCCACTGTGGTGATGACAGCAGCTCCTTAGTGAGGTTGTAGAAGAAGGGGTTCTGCCATTAAAAAACAGAAAATTGAACAGCAGGGGTCTAATAGGATCCTACAGAATCCCCCAAATGAGTACCTCGTTATTACAATGCCTGGTTCCCCTTTGCAGAGCTGAACTCACCGTGTCTCTTTTTCGGCCATCTCCGCCCTTCTCCAGAGTTCGGTGTGTACTGCAGCCACTGCCGGAGTGAGGTCAGGGGCACGCAGTGCGCCGTCTGCAAAGGCTTCACGTTCCAGTGCGCCATCTGCCACGTGGCCGTGCGAGGGTCGTCCAACTTCTGCCTGACCTGCGGGCATGGGGGACACACCAGCCACATGATGGAGTGGTTTCGGACCCAGGAGGTGTGTCCTACCGGGTGTGGGTGCCACTGCCTGCTTGAAAGCACTTTCTGAACTGACAGCCCGTGGGAGTTGTGGGAAATCCCAGAGAACCCGTCAATGCCGGTTGACAAGCTCTCTGCCAGGAGAGAGGCTCCAGAACCCACCCCTAACTAGACAGGGATGTGTTCTCCTCAGAGACTGACACGGTGCCAGCTGTTCATGAGCCTTTGCTTTTCTTTTGTTGGCTGTTGGTGGCATGGATGTTGGTGGAGGAGGACACAGGCAGATGGAAGTTTTCTTGGAGAAAAGCACCTGCCTCCAGAGCCGTGTTTACCTTTAAGACGACAGCATCCTTTCTGATGCCATCAGAGAGATCAAGGTTGGTTGCAAAGGACAGTCTCCTGAGCCAAAGGACAGTGGACAAATGGGACTGTGACATAAGTTTATGCATTTATGACCTGATGGACTGTGGCCTTTTAAAATATACTTAAGTTATAAATATGTAATGTACTTAAGGATCCTTAAGATGTATTTTTCTGTTTGTTATTTCTCTTCCAGCTATTCTCCCTTGGCTAATAAAATTCTAGTCATCGTTTGAAAAACAAAGAGATGAGGTTGAATGATATTTTAGTGAATCTTCTTTTATTCTGCTTCTAATTGAAATTAACTCTTTGGCATAGGACCAAAGTCAGCGCTCACATTTCCAAAGGAAATGCTGATTTGCTTTTGTCATCCAGCAGGAGAAAATAGAATTTGACATTTAAGGTTCTTCCCAACCCCAAGAGTTTTTTTTTTAATCATTTCTTTTAACAAAGGAAAATGAAATTACATGGCAGCATTGCTGTGAGAGTCTCCCGTTGCCACTGTGTAGGTTGGCTGGGTTCCCGTAAGTGCCTTCACTCTTCCCTTGGGCTCCTTCATACGCTTTGACCCATGTTTATCTGCATCCACCAATTCTCCAGAATGATTCTCAATGCTTCCCATTTTGTATGTGCCAGGAAAGAGACATCTTTTCAATATTGCTACTGAAATTTATATTTATTTATTTTTAATTTTTATTTTTTTGGCTGCATTGGGTCTTAGTTGCGGCACGAAGGGGTCTTTTGTTGCAGCGTGGGTTTCTCTCTAGTTGTGGCATGCGGGCTTTCTGTCTCTAGGTGTGGCGTGCGGGCTCCAGAGCATGTGGGCTCTGTAGTTGTGGCATGTGGGCTCTCTAGTTGAGGCACACATCCTCAGTAGTTGTGGTGCGCAGGCTTAGTTGCCCCGCAGCATGTGGGATCTCAGCTACCTGACCAGGGATTGAACCCACGTCCCCTGCATTAGAAGGCAGATTCTTTACCGTTGGACCACCAGGGAAGTCCCTATATTTATTTCTTAGAATTTTACAATTCCAAATTGATTAGCTTAAGAAATATAACTCCACGTCTCAGAATGTGAAAGTGTTGTACATCACTGTGGGTTTTTTTGTTTGTTTTTGTTTTGTTCTTGAATTTTCATTCATTTATTTATTTTTGGCTGCACTGGGTCTTTGTTGCTGCGCAAGGGCTTTCTCTAGTTGTGGCGAGCGAGGGCTACTCTTCGTTGTGGTGCGCGGGCTTCTCATTGTGGTGGCTTCTCTTGTGGAGCACAGGCTCTAGGTGTGTGGGCTTCAGTAGTTGTGGCATGTGGGCTCAGTAGTTGTGATTCACGGGCTCTAGAGCACAGGCTCAGTAGTTGTGGTGCACGGGATTAGTTGCTCTGAAGCATGTGGGATCTTCCCGGACCAGGGCTCGGACCTGCATCCCCTGCATTGGCAGGCAGATTCTTAACCGCTGCGCCACCGGGGAAGTCTGCATCGCTGTGTTTTAAACTACAGGTCAGGACCCATTAATAGATTGTGAAATCAATGTAGTGGATAAAAACCAGAATTTTAAAAAATGAAACAGAGTAGAAGAGACATATCAGAACTTACCAGACATAGGGTAAACATTGTTTTCTGTAACTTGTTTACCAGTGTATACGCACACACCTGCATATGCGTATAACAGATCACAGTGTAAATTCCTTGCTTCCTGAGAGTTGTGGTCAAAACGTTTTCAAAGCACTGTTTTGGATGATGCTTATATGAACATCATCCCTGTGTTACTGGGCACAAAACACCATGACATAAGAAAGGCCTGGGTCCTGTGCAGTGAGAGCAGAGGTTTAGCCTTGGGCTATGATCCGAGGTAAGATGCCAGCGTCTTTGCAGAGTGGGCTGAATAACTAGGTGTAGTAGGTACATGGGAGGTGGATAAAGGAGGCGGCCAAAGACATCGGAATTTGTTCACTCTTGTTCACTTGTTTATATTGACACTGCTGTAATGGCACCACGGGATAAGTCGAGAAGTTTTTACAGTAAGTCCTGTATGTACGAACAAGTTCCATTCCGAGAGCGCGTTCGTAAGTCCAATTTGTAAGTCCGACAAAGTTAGCCTAGGTACCCAACTAACACAATTGGCTATATAGTACCGTACTGTAACAGGTTTATAATACTTTTCGCACAAATAATAATAAAAAACAAACACAAAAAATAAAGACAACATTTCTAATCTTACAGTACAGTACCTTGAAAAGTACAGTAGTCCAGTACAACAGCTGGCATACAGGGGCTGGCATCGAGGAAACAGGCAAGAAGAGTTACTGACTGCAGGAGGGAGAGGAGGTGCGAGACGGTAGAGCTGAAGGATCGCCAGCAACAGGAGACGGAGGGCAAGCTGCAGTTTCACTCACGCCTGACGTTGATGGCAAAGGTTCTGGTTCCTTGCTGGACTGAATTCTATCTACTCTCTTGAAAAAACGGGTAGTAGCTCTTTTTTCTCATCATAGATGACACGGTAGCACTGGATTGCATTCTGAATGGCTGCTGCAGCCTTCTTGTACCGTTCTGTGTTCAGGTCCAGTGCCTCCTCAAATAAAGAAAATCCCCTTGCCATTTCCTCCGTTGTGAATCTCTTCGGTTCTTCAGTTACTTCTTCCTCTTGTCTCTCTTCGTCCTTTCTCTGGGCCTCCAATTCCATCAGGTCTTCATTAGTCAGCTCCTCGTGTTACCCAGCAACAGCACTCTACAGTAAAGTACACAAAAGCACAACCACTTGTAGAGGATGCACGCACGTGACAGTGTACGCCGGACACGTGAACTAACTTACTTGATTGGACAGGCACGTCCTCATCTCTGAAAGTTTGCAACTTGAAGGTTTGTACGTAGGGGACTTACTGTACTGAGGATCTGTCACGTTCCTCAATGAAGTCACACCATTTGCAGAGAACAATCTTTTCCTGTTCCCCCAGTGCTTGAGCTCATGTCCTTTGACTCTGTTCCCTTATGGCAGTTATCATTATTTTCCAGTAAGACTTGTGATTGAAAAGCGGTCAAAACTTTCAGGAATAGATAAATGGATGTGAACTCGGCCATTACTTTGAAAATATGCAGCTAATCCTGGGAGACTGGTTATTACCTCCCGAACCAAGTAGCAGAAATCCCCAGCTTTGCCACCAAGGGGGATGCCTGTTAGTGTTTGGGAAGTCCTGTATGGGAAGGCCCATGGATAAATCGTTTAATTTGGACTAACAGAAAAAAAGGTAGGAAAAGCACAGACAGGAGTATCCGGCTTTTCCTTCTATCATAAAAATATTCCTCTTATAGTAACATAACTCTCATAACAATCTCTTAGTACTATCTTTATTTGGCTACGTTCAGCCAAGATACAGTATAAAGGATGCGAAGCGATTAGATAGAAATGATGTCCCTTTTCTCACTGAGATAAGCTTTGCTGTCACGGCTCTGGATTGCCACGCAGGAAAGCACTCTCTCTCACTCTCTGTGCTTTCAGAAGATAGAAAGTATGGCCTCCATAACCTGGCCCTCCCTGCTAGATGCCTCTGTGTCCAAACTGGGAGTAACTCTGGTTTAAAGGCCTGGGGCCAGGCCAGACATTAACTGTCTTCTGCCACTATCTTGATTTAGAGAGAATCGTGGATGAAGAACACCTCCAAAACCATCTCTGTGTTTTTTCTTCTTTTTCTAATGGAGATCAGAAATGGAAGAAAGGGAGAAAAGATCAACACTGGTATCCAAAATAGGTGGATTTGCTTTCCTGTCAGGAAAATGTCCCACTTTTCCCAGCAAACCTTGCTGGCTTTTAAGAGGCTTGGGCCAACCTGTTTCTTAATCAAACATTTTTCCTTCCATAAACATTTTGGACACAGACGCAACAGAGGTAAAATAGCTGTGCAGTACAAATAGAAGATATACTCTTTCTTGTTTTAGCCACAAAAAGCTTTTATAGAGTTGGAAATCCTGAAATAGAAATGGTCGAAGGAATTCCAGGTGAAATTTTTTCAGAGCCTAGAGCTTCCTGACTTTCTACCTTTTTAAATCTGAGAAACTGTTAACACTAGGTGGCAGCAGAGATCTAGACTTGGTGAATCTGATAGATTCCTAAGACTGAAATGAGGTTGCCGATAAAGATTAAACCAGACTAGTCTATACCTGGTTCTCCAGTTGTGAAAGGAAAGATCTGCTCGATTCATCTAGGTTCATCGGTCCGGTGATTGAACAGATATATGCCATCGGAAAAGGAAAGCTAGTTGAAGTCCTGCCCATCACCTCCTCTCGTATGAAAATTTCTCACACATCATGGCGTTCCCTCTACCTACCTCATTATGTCCTTTCATTCAAAGATCAACTTTGGGTTGGCAAACATTTAATACGTCTCAATACATTAATACTTAAATAACGAATTTTTTTTTAAAGGACAGATTCTGCTTTTCCACCCATCCACTTAACAAGTATCCGTTCGGTTTCAGGCACTGTGCTACCCTTTGTAGAAACATGCTTGTTCATTAGACATGATTCCTTCTGTTTCATGACCTTGCATTTTAGTATGCGCTATGCTTATAACGAAGGTCTTCTGGGTTAGAAATTTGGAGTGGTGGAAATAGGGGCTGTGAATCTCAAGACCTGTGTTCCCACCCCAGCTTTGCTGTGTGACTGTAGTGCAGGCACAGAGCTTCTGTAAATCTCTAATTACTCACCTATTAGGAAAAGGGGCAGAACTATTTCAGGTGTTGCAAATTCCAAAGCTTATGGGGATCAGGCGCGTACCAGAAATACAGGAAGCAAGTGGATGTTATGATTTGTGTTATAAAGACACTTTAAGTGGAATTCTTTAGAAAGACATTTTGCATATGAAGCACATTGGACTGTTTTCTCTTACACAAAGAATTTGTCTTCTCTCCCATTTTTTTTCTTGAAACCCTCAGCCTTCTAGATCTTCCATTTGTCTTCCCGTGTTGGTAGAGTCACAGTGTAAAGCGTTTTAGTTCAGCCACAGCCGACTCTACCACAGCTGGGAATAATCAGTGAAAGAGCAGTAGCTCACAGGATCTAGGAGGGCTGGAAATCAGGCTTGGGGGTCATGCAGCCAAGAGGAGTGTTAAAATACAGGATGCCCCGGTCGATTTGAATTTCACTTGGAACATACAAGTTGTTCATCTGAGGTTCAAATTGAGTGGAGATCTTGTATTTTTTGTTGTTGTTTGGCTGCGTTGGGTCTTCGTTGCTGCGCGGGCTTTCTCTAGTTGCGGTGAGCGGGGGCTACTCTTCTTTGCGGTGCGCGGTCTTCTCGTTGCAGTGGCTTCACTTGTTGCGGAGCGTGGGCTCTTGGGCGCGCAGGCTTCAGTAGATGTTGTACATGGGCTCAGTAGTTGTGGCTCGCGGGCTCTAGAGCGCAGGCTCAGTATTGTGGCGCATGGGCTTCATTGCTCCACGACACGTGGGATCTTCCCGGACCAGGGCTTGAACCCATGTTCCCTGCACTGGCAGGTGGATCCTTAACCACTGAGCCACCAGGGGAGTCCCAGATCTTGTATTTTTATTTGCTAAATCTGGCGATCCTCACCAAGGGTCGTGCTTAAATTATACCCTGAGATGATTCCAGCTGCTGGCTCCAGCAGGGCCCCCACTTTGGGCATGGGATGCCACCCCTCCAGGTCTCTGCCAGCTCTGACTCTGAGGTCTCACCCTGAATCCGTTCCTCATGGCTCCTTCTTTGTATCACCTGTCCAAAATGAGGTCTTGAAAGGAAGTCCAATAGCCAATACAACAAAGGAAAGATGCCGCATCTCACGGGTAATCTGGGAAATGCAAGTTAAGACGAAAGATAGCATTGGTGAGGCAGTACGCACAGTGGTAAGAGCCTGGACCCTGTGGCCTGAATGTGTGGATTGCATCTCAGCTTGCCTGTATCCTTGGCACTGTGCCTCACTTTCCTCTTCTGTAAAGTATGAGTAACAGTACTTACCCCAGTGGGGTCATTTTGAACAATATATTTCTGAACTTCCAGGATTGCTTCAGAGTTCATTATGCTCTGGCATAGAGTTCTTTCTGCTCCCTTGGCAGGGTCTCCTAGAGAATGAGGGGTCTCCTAACTGCCTAATAATCAGCCTCGCCACCACAATTTACTTTGGAAACCCTCAGGACTCAATTCGTCATGTCCTGTAACCTTGCTTATGTCAACAGAGAAAGTTAATAAATGTATGTCACTCGGCCAGATGATCAAGGTCAACAGTGACAGTGATTAGTCATGTTGACAGTGTGATACGATAATGTGACGAATAGGGCATTTTGCCTCTATGGTCATCCTCTCCCAAATCCATAAGCCCAGTCTAATCATGAGAAAAACATCAGACTAATCCCAACTGAGGGACATTCTACAAAATACCTGGCCAGGACTCCTCAAAACTGTCAAGGTCATCAAACAAGGAAACTGAAAAACTGTCACAGCCCAGAGGAGCCAAAGGAGGCGTGACAACTAAATGTAACGTGGCATTCTGGATGGGACCCTGGAACAGAAAAAGCACCTTAGGGAAAAACTAAGGAGATCTGAGTAAAGGATGAACTTTAGTTAATAATAATGTACCAATCAATATTGGTTTATTCATTGTGACAAATGTACCATATTAACATACAGAGTTAATAAATAGGGAAACTGGGTGTGGGGTGTCTGGGAACTGTCTGTAGTATCTTTGCAATTTTTCTGTAAGTCTAAATCTCTTCTAAAATAAAAAGGTTATTTAAATGAATTTCAGTAAGGAATTTTAAATTCCTCTTAGTGACAGTAATAACTTGCTTCCAAAGCTATTCAGAAGAGGTAAGGCAAAGTTTGAAGATGTACTGTACTCCCTTTTCTATTAACATATTCTTAGGACTGCCTGTTTCACATGCACATACAATATTCATTGTCATTATCATGATTTTAAATGACATGTGCTGATATTTCTAAATAACTGAATCAAAATTGTAATCATTCCTGATGTCCCCTTGTTAGTTCCCTCAATTCTTAGCTTGACATTTTAAGATCAAAGAGTAATCAGAAGGGAATTCCCTGGCTGTCCAGTGGTTAAGACTCTGTGCTTTCACTGCTGAGAGCGTGAGTTCAGTCCCTGGTCGGGGAACTAAGGTCCTGCAAGCCATGTGGTGTGGCCAAAAAATAAAATAAAAAATATACAAATTTTGAAAAAAAGAGTAATCAGAAAGTGACTCCCAAGCACTGCTCAGTATATAATTAATCTTTCCAATTTAGGCTGCAAAGCCAATTAATCACTCTTAGACATAAGGATAAACTTTTGAAATATCAACCATCCCTGTTACTACCTTGATTTATTTAATTGAGTCACCATGTTCAGAAATGGCAGTAACCTTGCACTCATGGTGGACTGGCACACACACAAAAACACGCACAGGAAATGTCATTTTTCCACCCATCAGACTGGCGAAGATAAAAAAGTTGAAGCACAAACGTTGGCTAGTGTGTGGGGAAGCATGCAGCATTGTATACTGCAGGTGGGAGTGGTAATTGGTGCAGCCTTCTTAGAAAACAATTTGTCAATAGCTCTCAAACTGTTTACTACCCAACCCTTAGACTCAGTTTCCTTTTTAGGAATTTATTCCACAGAGGCAGTTACACAAATGCACGAAAACGCTTGTATGAGCATGTTTATTTTCACATTGTTTATTATAGTGGAAAAAAATGAGACAACCTAAATGCTCATCAATCGGGGATTGATTAAATAAATTGTGATGTGTTCATACAATGGAATATTATGTCACCATTGGAAAAACATGGATGCAGGGTGTTTGTGCTGCTGTATATATTGTTAAGTGAAAGAGCATACTGACAAACTGTATCGAGTATGGTCCTGTTTGTTTTTTTAAGTGATATATACACATACATTTATAAAGGCATAGAAAATTTCTCAAAGGATACACTATTAAAACGAATGTTCTCCGGAGAATAGGGCTGGAGGAGTTTGGGATGGAAAATAATTTTACTTTGTATTTTTAATTTTTTTGTACTATTTGTTTTTTTAATATGTTACTTTGACTTTTTAATGTAACAAAAACAAGTAAATATTGTAAGGTTTCCTTGTCAAAAACAAACGAGCAACTTTTTTAAATATAAAAAGAAGTTTTTATTGGCAGCTCAGTGCTTGACTGAGAAGAATTTTGTGTATTCAAGACAGCTGGGAGCAAACCACTCCAGTTCCTCAATTTTGTTTTAAACAGGATAGCTGTATCTCGGGCAAAATGTTTACATGGGTCAGAAAGGCACACACCCAAAGAATAGGTGCTTGTATTGTGAGACTTTGTTGAGCAGGTTTATCACTAGGTAAATTTTATGGGTGTGTTTCACATTTCAGACGTGATGCCAGTTTGGTCTGAGGTATTGGCCTGAAGTAATTAACTTGAAGGTTAATATTGATAGCTTAGTTAATAGGTAATGACAACTAAAATCAGCTTTTAAAAGTCCTTCCCTAAAGAGTTTTGGCATGATGTTTATTACAATCCTTGGAATGATTATGCTGCCCAAGAAAACTTGACTCTTCTTCCAAAATAGTCTCAAAAGACAATTATAAAGAGTAAAAGGAAAGAGGGATTCTATCTCAAACAGGCTAGCTGAAGTCTGTTCCAAGAAATTTGAATTCAGAAAGTTTGGAGTGGGGCTTCCCTGGTGGCGCAGTGGTTAAGAATCTGCTTGCCAACGCAGGGGACATGGGTTTGATCCCTGGTCTGGGAAGATCCCGCATGCCGCGGAGCAACTAAGCCCGTGGGCCACAACTATTGAGCCGGCGAGGCACAGCTACCGAAGCCTGCGCTCCTAGAGCCCGCGCTCCGCAACGAGAGAAGCCACTGCAATGAGAAGCCCGCGCACCTAAACAGAGTAGCCCCCGCTCGCCACAACTAGAGAAAGCCCGCGTGCAGCAACAAAGACCCAACACAGCCAAAAAATAAATAAATAAAATAAAAAAATTTTTTTAATTAAAAAAGTTTGGAGCAATGTGGAGCCAGTAATGGTAATATATTAAGTGAAAAAGACATGATAAAGAACGTATATTTATGTTAGTATTCTAATTGTGTAAAACAAACCAAAAAATGCATGTATGCACATTTAAAATCGTGGAATAATAATCCCATTTCCAACTCCAGTCCTTCTGCCTCCGGGCTTCCCGGTGTAGTGAGGACTTGAGCGCCCCCAGTTGTGGGGTAAGTGCTTGGCAGCAAACTTGGAGCACCCTGCGGGTGGCCCTGGGGGCTCCCTGGGCCCCGTGAGAGGAGGGAGGTCTACACTAGCCTCATAGGACCTGAGTCCCTGGGGCCCCCGGAAGCCAAGGAGTTGAACAGGTAAGCTGAGTTGCGGCAGTTACCTGAAAAAATGAGATTCGCGGTGGTTACCGAGAGCAACGGGAAATAGAGTTTGGAAAGGCGACCACTAAATCTGCTCACTGTGGGAAGCAATCATTGAAGGTTGACCTATGAGTACGTATTTGGGGGCAGGATCCATTGTTTTTAAAGGTCTTTTTTCTAGTTTTATGGAGATATAATAGACATATAGCACTGTATATGTTTAAGGTGTACAGCATAAGGATTTGACTTACATAAATCACGAAGTTATTATCACAGTAAGTTTAGTGAACGTCCTTCATCTCATTTAGATACAAAATCAGGAATTGGAAAAAATATTTTTTCTTGTGATGAGAACTCTTAGGATTTCCTCTCTTCACTTTCATACAGCAGTGTTCATTATATTTATCATTGTGTATTACATCCCTGGTACTTATTTATCTTATAGCTGGTTTTATTTTATTTTATTTTTTAATAATATTTTTAAAAATATTTATTTATTTAGGCTGTGCCAGGTCTTAGTTGTAGCACATGGGATCTTTAGTTACGGCATGTGGACTTCTTAGTTGTGGCATGCCCGTGGATCTGGTTCCCTGACCAGGGATCGAGCCTGGGGCCCCCCGCATTGGGAGCACGTAGTCTTACCCACTGGATCACCAGGGAAGTCCTTATAACTGGTTTTAAAGTTTTAAAGCAAACCTCTGTCAATACCACCCAGCTGAAGATCATCAGAATCACACTTCTGGGTGAACAAGGTGAGATTTTGCCTGTTGCAGAGAGGGAGACCACTCGCCCTGGACCCTGGGGCATTGCTGCTCTAAGGACCTTCTTACAGGGTTTGCACTTGTGTTAGGTGATTTTGATGTGAGTTCATGGAAGTGGAGGTTTGCTCCGGGTTGGATGTTATGTTCCTGTCGGAAGCAAGGATAATTCTGTGATTAGATACATTAATAAAACGTAATGAGAGAGGGGGAGACCAGAGTGAGGCTACAGCTGTAGTTGGTAAAGAAGCAGCCATCACTCATATTGGCTGAGAGAGGGGGATGGCTGGTATTTTAGGGCTTGGATAGCGTTCAGCTTTTATTTGTGTTCAGACACGGTTCCCAGGTGGTCTTGTTCTCGTCTTGCTCCACATGGTCTCAGAGTGGCCCTGTCCAATGTTGATATGACATTGTCTGTTCACCAGGAGAACAGCAAGACCTCTCTCGGGGATTCAGACCAACCTTTGGCCGTAAGGAACAGCTTTCCTCTGGTGCACCCACAATTACAATAAATTTTGTCAGACTAATACCACTTTCAAAGTAACAAACCAAGTTTTATCTACTCAACCAAATCCTTAGCAACTTGGTAGCTTTTCTTATTCTCGAGTCATTTTTTTTTTTAACAAATGGTGTATAAAAGGGCCACAGGTCAAAGTGTTATCCGTCAGTATCTTAATGATCCCTTAACCTTTAATCAAGGGTCTTTTATCAGTCAGATGACAGCAAGAAAAGAACTCAGGACAAACAAACAAAAACACACTATGAAGCTACGCATTTTCTGTGGTACCTGTATATGCCTATAAATGCATGGAGAACATTCTGGAAGAACACACGTTAAACCGATAGCTATGATTACCTTGGAGCAGCAGGGAGACCAAGATTGGCAGTGATGATAAAAGGGAACCTAACGTTTTTAAAAAAGAGACTGTTATTTTAGTTTTAGGTTCACAGCAAAGTTGAGTGGGAAGTACAGAAAGTTCCCATCTACCCACTTCCCCACACATACGTAGTCTCCTATGTTACCAACATCCCCCCCCCACCGCGCGCAGAGTGTTACATTTATTACAAATGATGAACCTACACTGACGCATCATCATCACCCAAAGTCCATGGTTTACCTTAGGGTTCACTCTTGGTGCTGTACATTCTGTGGGTTTGGACAAATGTGTAATAACTTGTATCTGTCATTATGGTATCATACATAAGTTACGGTGTCATAACTTAAATATTGTGGGAAGTGGTTTGTAAATATTTGCTAAATTGGTCTTTTTTCTAATGGTCTTTAACCAGGTACGATGTTGCACCAATAGTGCTCTTATTATTTTCAAGGTTTCTCACTAAATTCTAATTTTATGTGGAGGCTTCTGACTTCAGTCGTATTTTCTAGCCATTGTGAAATGAAAGAATGTGGGACATACATTTTTCTGTTTCCATGATGCTTCTTCCACTTAGTTCCCCATCTTTATTTTTTTTCTAGTTCACATATTTTTTTGAATTTTATTTTATTTTTTTATATAGCAGTTTCTTATTAGTTATCTATTTTATACGTATTAGTGTATATATGTCAATCCCAATCTCCCAATTCATCCCACCACCCCCAACCCCATTTTTCCCCCTTGGTGTCCATACGTTTGTTCTCTACATCTGTGTATCTATTTCTGCCTTGCAAGCCAGTTCATCTGTACCATTTTTCTAGATTCTGCATATGTGCGTTAATATACGATATTTGTTTTTCTCTTTCTGACTTACTTCACTCTGTATGACAGTCTCTAGGTCCATCCATGTCTCTACAAACGGCCCAATTTCGTTCCTTTTTATGTAGTTCCCCATCTTTAAACTGGTCCTTTCTGTGTACATTTCAGTTCCATTCCTGGGAACCCCCAAGGGGAAAAAAATAGCACATTTATTTTCCCTAAAACATAACTTAAATTTATCATTCCTTTCAATTAGTATGAAGGCATGCAAATTTGTTTTGGGTAATAATTAATATTCTATTTAAGTTACATGTTTACCCCTCAGTTTTTCTTAAACAACTCCCTTTAAAAAAAGTTTTTAGGGACTTCCCTGATGGCGCAGTGGTTGGGAGTCCGCCTGCCAATGCAGGGGACATGGGTTCAAGCCCTGGTCCAGGAAGATCCCACATGACACAGAGCAACTAAGCCCGTGTACCACAACTACTGAGCCTGCACTCTAGAGCCCACGAGCCACAACTGCTGAAGCCCGGGTGCCTGGAGCCTGTGCTCCGCAACAAAGACAAGCCGCCTCAATGAGAAGCCCGTGCACCGCAACTAGAGAAAACCCATGCACAGCAATGAAGACACAATGCAACCAAAAATAAATAAATAAATATTTTTTAAAAACTTAAAAAAAAAAAAAACTTTAAAAAAATTTCAAATATTTACAAAGGTAAAATAGTATAATGAACTCTCACATATGTCTCACCAGCTTTCACAATTGTCAATACCTGCCTATCCCACTTTTATCTCTATTCCTGACACCCTACCCCTCCCAACTTGCCACGGGATTGTTTTGTAGCCAGTCTCAGACATCATATCATTTCATCAATAACACTTCAATATGTATCTTTAAAAGATAAAAATTCTCTTGTGAAATCCAACCATGCTACTTAAAACTTTTAACACTGATTCCTAAATATTCAGTTAGTTTTCATATTTCCTAAATTGCGTCTCAAATGTTTATTCCAATCCGGATCCAAAGTCCACACTTTAAATTTATTGCCATGTCTATCAAGTCTCTTTTAATCCAAAGGATCTGTAGGTTGCCTCGCTTTTTCATCCTTGCAATTTCTCGGTCAAAGAATAAAATGTTTTTTTCTTCCAGTTAGCAAATAAACTATTGTTTCTGTGCAAATTATTTGTAGAAGGACATGTGTCCTGGAGAGTTTTCTGCATTCTAGATTTTGTTGATTGTATTCATTCTATTTCCTGTGAACTGGTAGTTAGATTTAGAGTAGGGTTTCCAGATAAAATACAGGACACCCAATTAAATTTGAATTTTGACTAAACAATGAATATTTTTTAGTGTAAGAGCGCTCAGTAGTGCAATATTTGGTCATCTTGTATTTTTATTTGCTAAATTTGACAACCGTAATCTAGAGAGTTATCACATTCAGGCCTGGGTTTTGGGCAAGAATACATTCAATTTAGTGTTGTGTACTTCTATCAGGAGACACATAAGGTCTGGTTGTTTCTCTTCTTGTGATGTGAAAAATAATGCAAGCGTTCACGTTTTGTCAGCTGGATGCATCCGTTGTTAATACAGCCCTTCAGCTTCTTACCTGATGATTTTGGCAGGTGATGATCATTGCCCAGAATCATTGCTTTATTAGAGCTTGCAGAATGATGCTATTCCAGGTGTATCATTCCTTATGCGTTCATTAGCTAGTATTCTCTATAAAGAACTTACTCTTTTGTACAGTTTATGTATTGATAGGAAAGTTAAGCTCTTTCCTTAAGTCAGAATTTTGCAAGCACCTAAGAGAGAGCCTTACAAATCTAACAGTGAAATCTTGCTATGGATTTAGATAACTCTTACAAATCCAGTAAATCAAAATATATCGGCCATGGCTCACGGGCCCAGCCTCTCTGCGGCATGTGGGATCTTCCCGGACCGGGACACGAACCCGTGTCCCCTGCATCGGCAGGTGGACCCTCAACCACTGTGCCACCAGGGAAGCCCAGTAAGGTTAAATTTTTAAAACATTTCTATGTGTTAAAAATCAAACATACATTTAGAAAACCAGAATTCTTCAGCATTGAAATGTTGACAGCACAGTGAATTAGTTAAATCTTCCTAAGGATTACAATTAAAATTAGATGTTAAATTCTCTAGTATATCAGATTATCTGAAATGTTTCAAACCACTGAAAACTGAATAAAGCCTATAAAAAGAGGCACAATGATTATACAACTTTTCACACCTGGTTTTACACAGTATATATCAAAACTTTATTTCCTCACCATCTATATGTTTATTATTTATGCCTTTTTAGGATTGCAAACTCATCCACTTAGGGGAGCTGAGTAAGCATCGCTAGTTTCCTACCACACCTGAGAGTGTTTCAAGGCAAGATGCCAGAAAGGGCAGACAGAACATGGGAACTTGGATCCACCAAACCCCATATGGACAAGCCCAGGACTTCCCATGTCTGGCTCTCAAGTCCACATCTTTGAACTGGAGTTAATTATAAATTTTTCAATTCAGAGCATCATACATTCTGGCTGTCTTTCCAACTTCATCCTTACCAATCTTTACTTTTGATGTAGGTAGATGGAATTCGGCACCTCTTCTCGTCCTCCCAACATGAGTTGTAGCCAATCTTCCCACTGCCTGTTAAGAGCTCACTGGATTCTGCACTCTCTGTTTTGCTTCTGTATCTACCCATCAGCCCCCATTGCACAGTTGTTTGCTGACAAATCAACCTTAGAACTCCAGATGAAATGTGGAACTGTCCCTGTCAAGTTTCTTATTCTTATTGATATTTTTCAGGTAAAGAAATAGCCACTGAGAAATTAAGCAGGTGTTTCTCATGACAAGTTTTCAGCTAAGGAGCCAGGGCTATAATTCAGGAGTACTTTCCCATCATTACTAGTCGGAAGTAGGCACTGTGTGACCTGGATGCTGTCATTGGGTGTTCGTCTTAATTGTCTCAGGCAGATGTCCTATCTACCTCCCATCTGACCTTTAATTCTTCCATTTCTTCATATCTAAGGGTAAGAGATCAGTGAAAACAAATGAGCTCGTTTATAAAGATACCATGGTGCAACAACGAATTGATTGTGATATCTGCATATCTTGAACACAAAAATCTCTTTTTAGTCATTATTCACTCAGTTATATAAAATGCTGACATCCACTGACTTGTTGGAGTGGGCTTTGAGGCTTTCAGGTAAAGATATTGTTTAAAGTAAACTGTATTATTCCTTTTACTATTAAGCAATAAATTTCCAATCTAAAGATGGAGATTACTACTGTCTCTCAGCTCACCTAGCCCATTTCTGTTGTTGATTTGTCCTTGTTTTACAGAGTCATTTGCAGTTTCTGTTGCATTTGAAACAATAATCTACTCTGGAAACTCCTAAGTGTAAAAAAAAATTTTATGCACTTGCCTAATTCTATATTAGCTTTAAAAATTCGATATATTTCTTTAAAAGCAGAATGGAAGATAGAATCTACATTATGCATTCTAGTTTGGGGCATTTATCATTTTAATAGGGGTGACTGTAAAAAAGGGCTTTAAAATTTTTTTTAATTTATTTTTGGCTACGTTGGGTCTTCATTGCTGCACACGGGCTTTCTCTAGTTGCGGCAAGCAGGGGCTACTTTTCCTTGCAGTGTGTGGGCTTCTCATGCTGGTGGCTTGCCTTGTTGCAGAGCACGGTCTCTAGGTGAACAGGCTTCAGTAGTTGTGGCATGCGGGCTCAGTAGTTGTGGTGCACAGGCTTAGTTCCTCCACGGCATGTGGAATCTTCCCAGACCAGGGCTTGTACCCATGTCCCCTGCATTGGCAGGTGGATTCTTAACCACTGAGCCACCAAGGAAGTCCAGTGCTTTTGTTTATCTTGCTGATTGTAATAGCTTCCTTTTCCTCATGGACCCTGTTCTTATTTTAAGACTTTGTCATTAGGAGCATTGTGTGATGTTGAGAGTATAGTTGGAAATATCCCAAAGGATTAAAGCAGCCATGTCTTGGCTAGCTCATAGAGCGGAGAGGTCATAAACACCTGATGTCTCTTAGCCTTATCAAGTGATAGTTATGCATCTCGACCCTGGAGAGATTTTGAAAACTCTCAGAGGTTCCCATGGCTGGTTAGCTCTGGCTACTTGAATGCCAAGTTGGGCAACAAGAGCAAACTAATAAAATCTAGACCAGAACTAAAATTCTGTTTTCTATTCATTTGTAAAAGCATTATTGTAGGCAGCTTATGGTGTAAAATCTCCCTGTGTTAGTCTGAATTATGGCCCCCTCCCCAAAGATATACACATTCTAATCCCAGGAACTTGTGAATTTGTTATATTACATGGTATCTTAGTCTGTTTGGGCCACTATAACAAAATTCCATAGACTTGAGTAGCCAATAAACAACAGACATTTATTTCTCACTGGCAGATTCAGTGTCTGGTGAGAACTCACTTCCTGATTCACAGGTGACAGTCTTCTTGCTGTGTCTTCACAGGGCAGAAGGGGTTAGGGAGCTCTCTGGAATCTCTTTTATAAGGGCACTAATCCCATTCATGAGGGTTCCACCTTTATCACCTAATCACCTTGCAAACTCCCATCTCCTAGTACCATCCCACTGGGGATTAGGTTTCAGCCTATGAATTTTGGGGGGACATGGACATTCAGTCTACAGTACATGGTAAAAGAGACTTTGCAGATGTTATTAAATCGAAGATCTTGAGATAGAGAGATTATCCTGGATTAACCAGTTGGGCCCAGTGTAAGCATAAGAGTCCTTAGGGAGGCAGGAGGGTCAGAACAGAGAAGAGATGTGAAGAGGGAATCAGATGTTGAAGTGATGTGCTTTGCAGATGGAGGAAGGGGCCACAAGCCAAGAAACGTGGGCAGCGTCTAGAAGATGGAGAAGGCAAGGAAACAGATTCTCCCCTAGAGTCTGCAGAATAAATACGGCTCTGCCTAAACATTGATTTTTAGCCCCCAAGACCCATTCTTAGACTTCTGACGTCCAGAACGGTAAGATAATTAATTTGTATTACATTAAGGCAAATATATTTTCAAAAAAATAAGTAAAATTATAAGCACTGCTGCAAGTTTTTCCCCTGACCCAGAAAATACAAGGTGAGGTCACTGAAGCAGGGACAAGAGAGCAAAACAGCCCTGAACTCCACAGAAGGTAAATGACCTGTTTGACTGTAGCCTGACCAGCTCTTAGAAGGAGAAATTAATGACCAAGGACGTGTGAAACAAGGAAAAGCTTTCAATAGCTAGAACTGTAGCCAGGATCGCTAGTTGTGCAGATAAGCAGTTGGTATTGATACGGTGAAAGTGACTCTTGCCACCTTCGGAAAATGATGACAGTTATTCAAGGTTTACTTTCTTGGATAGGATAAGCCTTCATAATTCTTTCTCTAAGTCTTTTTAACTCTTTTTAACTTAACAGTACTTTTTTTTTTTTTTTTGCGGTACGCGGGCCTCTCACTGTTGTGGCCTCTCCCATTGCGGAGCACAGGCTCCGGACGCGCAGACTCAGCGGCCATGGCTCACAGGCCCAGCTGTTCTGCGGCACGTGGGATCTTCCTGGACCGGGGCACGAGCCCATGTCCCCTGCATCAGCAGGCGGACTCTCAACCACTGTGCCACCAGGGAAGCCCTAACTTTCCAGTACTTTTAAAGTCAATACTTTACCTAAATGCAAGAAGGTTTAAATAAATCTATCATGAGAAGCCATAAAATAAATGAAATGATAATTATTGAATGCAATTAAGGACAAATCCTGAACTATTAGTTCTCCACATGGAAGCAAAACACTCCTGTAAGGAGTACTATGGGTCAATCCTGTTAGATTCTGCTAGTTCTAGCTAGAAATCCTTCCAAAAAGAATAATTTTTTTAAAAAAAAATAGTCTTGGCTCTGTAGAAAAATACTTTCTTCTTTTAAACTACACAGATTGTCAGG
This sequence comes from Neophocaena asiaeorientalis asiaeorientalis, assembly GCF_003031525.2. Classification (NCBI taxonomy): domain Eukaryota; kingdom Metazoa; phylum Chordata; class Mammalia; order Artiodactyla; family Phocoenidae; genus Neophocaena; species Neophocaena asiaeorientalis. The sequence goes on along the minus strand of NW_020185335.1, from coordinate 3,540,980 downwards.
ATCTCAGGAAACAAGGCCAGGTTGATCAATGTTTGGGTAGCTAATAAATATCCAGGTTCTAAGTGGGTACATTTATTGAGCATTTATTGTTGATGATTAACAAGATTGTTAATATTATTTTTTTAGTAGATAAATAAATTTATTTACTTATTTATGGCTATGTTGGGTCTTCATTGCTGCGTGCGGGCTTTCTCTAGTTGTGGCAAGCGGGGACTACTCTTCTTTGCAGTTAGCAGGCTTCTCATTGCGGTGGCTTCTCTTGTTGCAGAGCACAGGCTCTAGGTGCATGGGCTCCAGTAGTTGTGGCATGTGGGCTCAGTAGTTGTGGCTCAAGGGCTCTAGAGCATAGGCTCAGTAGTTATGGCACACGGCTTAGCTGCTCCACGGCATGTGGAATCTTCCCGAACCAGGGCTTGAACCCGTGTCCCCTGCATTGGCAGGCGGATTCTTAACCACTTCTCCACCAGGGAAGTCCTTTTAATATTATTAATAATGTAATAACTAATAATAGGTAATTAACAAGGTAATTATTAATATATTATTAATAATGTAAACATTTTTACTAGTAGGAAATTTGTCCTTAACTATATGTCTCCTTTTCTCTGATTCATTCTAAGGGGTAAATATTTGGTTGCTTTATACTCATGGCATGACTTTATCACCAAATTTTGTAAGTGATGTTCAATCTTGTTTAATGGAAGAGTAAACATTAGTGATCTATTTTTCTTTTTTTTCAAATTCTAAAATTGAGATATAATTGACATATAACGTTATATTGGTTTTGGATGTACAACATAATGATTTGATATATGTCTAAATTGTGAAATGATTGCTACAATAAGTTTAGTTAACATCCATCACCTCACATAGTTACCATTTTTTTTCTTGTGATGAGAACTTCTAGATCTACTCTCATAGCAACTTTCAAATGCACGATACAGCGTTGTTAACTATATTCACCATGCTATCCATTACATTCCCAGGACTTATTTATCTTGTAACTGGAAGTTTGTACCTTTTGACCATCTTCAAAAGGTAAAAACTTTTGGGAGTTTGTACTTTTTAACCACCTTCAAAAAGTTAAACTTTGGGGGGCATGGGCGAAATGGGAAGAGGTGTCCAAATGTATTTTTCAAGAGTAATCTAATGATAATGTATAGTCTTTCCATTTTCATTTTAATAGAATATGTAAGGTTATGTGTGGTGACCATAAGAATGGAACTGGGCCCTGGAGGGGGTTTTCTGAGCTCTTTTTTTTTTAAAAATAAATGTATTTATTTATTTTTGGCTGCATTGGGTCTTCGTTGCTGCGCACAGGCTTTCTCTAGTTGTGGCGAATGGGGGCTACTCTTCGTTGCGTTGTGCGGGCTCCTCGTTAAAGTGGCTTCTCTTGTTGTGGAGCACAGGCTCTAGGCGCGCGGGCTTTGGTAGTTGTGGCTCGCAGACTCAGTAGTTGTGGCTCGCGGGCTCTAGAGCGCAGGCTCAGTAGTTGTGGCGCACGGGCTTAGTTGCTCCACGGCATGCGGGATCTTCCTGGACCGGAGCTTGCACCCGTGTCCCTTGCATTGGCAGACGGATTCTTAACCATTGCGCCACCAGGGAAGCCCCATCTGAGCTCTTAAATGAAGAGTTTCCAGGGGAACAACTGGCTTTTTTAAAAAAATTGGAGTATAGTTGATTTACAATGTTGTATTAGGTTCAGGTGTACAGCAAAGTGAATCAGTTATATGTATACATATATCTACTCTTTTTTTTTTTTTTTAGATTCTTTTCCCATATAGGTCATTACAGAGTATTGAGTGGAGTTCCCTGTGCTCTCCAGTAGATCCTTATTAGTTATCTATTTCATATATAATCGTGTGTGTATGTCAATCCCAACCTCCCAATTTGTCCTCCCCCACCTTACGCCCTGGTAACCATAAGTTTGTTTTCTACATCTGTGACTCTATTTCTGTTTTATAGATAAGTTCATTTGTACCCTTTTTTTTTAAAGATTCCACATATAAGCAGTATCATATGATATTTGTCTTTGTCTGACTTACTTCACTCAAAACTGACTTTTTAAAAAACATTTTATTATATATGTTACAAATATTTCTTTCATATTTGTTCCTTATATATATTTGTTGTTGTTGTTTATCTTTTGGCTGCACTCCACGGCATGTGGCATCTTAGTTCCCCGACCAGGGGATCGAACCTGTGCCCCCTGCATTGGCAGCTCAGAGTCTTAACCACTGGGCCACCAGGGAGAACTGGCTTTCTGAAGTCAAAAGGGAGAGACCCTGGTGGATGTGTGTATCCCCCCACCCCAGGATCGGTGCCTCCCACCCACCTCTCCCTGTGCTTTCTGCCCCTCCCGTTGTAGCCCCACCCATATTGCAGCTGGCTCTGTCCCTAGAACATAAGCTCCCCCAGGACAAGGGCCATTTTTGCCTGCCTCCACATCTCAGGCCAGGCACAATCCCAGGCATGTGGTAAGTGCTTTAACAAGTACATAGCCTCTTGGAGAACCTTGCCCCAGTGCTACAAGGTTCTCCAGCTACCTAGCTACCTAGCTCGTGCTGTCACTGAGTCTTCAAAAGGCCATGCCACCATTCTGTCAAACCAGTTGCTTCAGGATGGTGGGGACATGATAAGACCAGTAAATTCCGTGCGCATGGGCCCATTGCTGTACTTCTTTTACCGTGAAGTGAGGTTCTTAATCAGAAGCAGTGCTGTGTAGAGTACCATGATGATGGAGAAAACATTCTGTAAGTCCAGGGATGGTAGTTTTGGCAGAAGCATTGTGTACAGGGAAGGGAAATCTGTATCCAGAGGAAGTGTCTACAGGCACACCTCGTTTTATTGCACTTCACTTTGTTGTGGTTTGCAAATACAGTGTTTTGACAAATCGAAGCTTGTGGCAGCCCCGTGTCGTCAGATTACGGTTAGTGGGGGTTTTTTTGCAATAAAGTATTTTTAAATTAAGATATGTACTTTTTTAAAAAATGTAATGCTATTGCACACTTAAAAGACTACAATATAGTATGAACGTAACTTTTATTTGCACTGGGAAACCAGAAAGTTCATGTGACTCACTTTATTGTGATATTCACTTTATTTCGGTGGTCTGGAACCAAACCTGCAGTATCTCCGAGGTCTGCCAGTATTGCAAGAAAGACAAAATGCTGCCCCTTCCATGATGGAAACAGTCCAATGCAGTCAAGCTGCCACCAGGTGGATGGCTGAGCACCCCAGAGAATGGTTCCGTATCAAGAGCTCGGTGTTGTTCTCTGCTTCTGACCAATTGGACAGTTGGTGGTCATAGCCAGGTCATCCTCAGTGAATGCAAGTCCATATTTCTGAGCCCATGCGTAAAATTCCATCCCCGCCACTATGGCCACTTTGTTCATGAGCCCATTGGGTGATGACAGGAGTGGCTGGGGAAAGAGGCTGATTGGTAACCATGAAAAGGTCATCCCATCCACTTGATTATTAAAATCCTGTTTTGCTGAGTTCACTCTTTGGTGAGAATTCACAGGAGGCAAAAATATCTTCTTCACATTTTTTGCCCATTCGGAGAGGCCTCTCCATATACCTCTTTCCCAAAATTTCTTTGTCCCCAATTTTCCAATCATGTCCCTTCCAAGTCCCTGACCATCCAGCCAAACCATTGGCTACAGCCCATGAATTGGTATAGAATCCCACATATGGCCATTTCTCCTTCCAAGCTAAGCGTACAACCAGGTACACTGCTAGAAGTTCTGACCCCTGGGAGGATTCTCCTTCACCATCATCTTTTAGGGATGTCCCAGAGAGGGGCTCTAGTCCTGCAGCCGTCCACTTGTGGGTGGTACCTACGTATCTACAGAACTGTCTGTAAGCCAGATCTGAGTCATTACTTCCTTTGTCAGTTGATGATAGGGAACTGCCCATGAAGCCATAAGCACAGCCTGGGAGAGACAAGACAGAGTAGCAGGGGTGGGACCACAGGCATTGGGCCACTTCATCGTGTAACTTACTTGTGCTTTCAGGGCCTGCTTGGGCCAGATCGTGTATATACCAGTTCCATTTGATGATGCGCACCCAACATTATGGTTTGGTGGGTCAGATAACACCCAGTTCATGATGGGCAGCTCAGGTCACGTGGTAACTTGGTGGCCCCCGTCAAGTGTTCAGTCTCTAGTAAGGCCCAGCAGCAGCCAGGAGCTGTTTTTCTAAAGGAGAGTAGTTATGTGTGGATGATGGCAGGGTCTTGCCCTAAAGGCAATGCTGTGATTCACCCTTTCTCTGCCTTTTTGTTCTATTTGCTAATCATACTGGTAAGGGTGATCTTTTTTTTTTTTTTTAAAAGAAGATGTTGGGGGTAGGAGTTTATTAATTAATTTTTACTGTATTGGGTCTTCTTTTCTGTGCAAGGGCTTTCTCTGGTTGTGGCAAGCAGGGGCCACTCTTCATCGTGGTGCACGGGCCTCTCACTATCGTGGCCTCTCGTTGCGGAGCGCAGGCTCAGTAGTTGTGGCTCACAGGCCTAGTTGCTCTGTGGCATGTGGGATCCTCCCAGACCAGGGCTCGAACCCGTGTCCCCTGCATTAGCAGGCAGATTCTCAACCACTGCGCCACCAGGGAAGCCCAGGGTGATCTTTTGATTACCCTGATTAATCTTTTGATTGAGTGATGTGTTGTTTCAAATGCTAATCTCTTATAGAAGCACTCTTACAAGACACACCCAGAAATAATATTTTACCAGCTCTCTGGGCATCCCTTAGCCAAGTCAAGTTGACACATGGAATTAACCATCCTGCATGGTAACTATTAGCCACATGTGACTATTTCCATTTAAATTAATTAAAATTTAAAATTCAGTGTCTCATTCACACTAACCATAGTTCAACTGATCACTAACTAGTGGCCACATATTGGACAGATACAGAACATTTCCATCTTTACAGAAAGCTCTAGTGGACAGCACTGCTTTGGAGGATGAAACCAAGAATGGAAAAAACTCTCTGACTTGACAGAGATCAAAGATAAGTCTGTGGAACCATCAAGAGAAACACTCTTCTCTTAAACAACCCCAGAGTATTAGATAATGGCAGGATGATGGATGGAGGGTCAGGGAAGGGTGGTAATGTTTTTGAAACTTCAGCCAGCCTCCTCGGACATCCATATTCGGGTATGTATATGCAATTCCAATTCCTCTGCCAACACAATGATTATTAAAAATCTCCTTCTGCACAGCTTTCTTCTAGTGTGGAGGCCCCAACTTTGTTTCTGAAGTTGCTAAACCTTCTGAGAATCTGATGCAACTATTATTCCCTGTCTCCACCCAACCCAGCCCATTTTTCTGTATATGAAATGAGGGACTGGGGAAAAGATTGGAAGATATGTTTGTAATTTATGTTCCTGTTTTAGGCAGAGTCACTTATCTGCTTCCAAAGACAAAATGAAAATGAATCTATTTTCTGGGAAGATGTGAGTAGATAGAGCCCATAAGTTGGAGTTTTGTGTGAGTGAACGATGGGCTTTTTGCCAATTCTGGTAGAGCTCCTATGGCCCTTTCTAGTAATAATCATTGCTAACATTTATTGAAGTGTTACTGTGTACCAGGCACTATGCTAATTGCTTTGCATACTTTATTTAATAGCAGTCCTCTGAAGAGATTACTAATGTTAACTTTTCTTTGCAAGTGAGGAGGCAACCAGAGGTTAAACACCTTTTCAAGGTCACGCAGCTTCCACCTAGCAGAGCCAAGATTTATCCATCTGCCTGCAGAGTTTGTGCTCAGAGCCTGGCCCTGTACTTTTTCTTGATCATGTCCCTGGTATTGTGTTTATTATTCTGTGTTGGGTTTCATCTATCTGCTATGTGTCTCTCCTTCAAGACTGAGAGCTTCTTTTTTTTTTTTAATTTATTAATTTATTTATTTTTGGCTGCGTTGGGTCTTCGTTGCTGCACACGGGCTTTCTCTAGTTGCGGCGAGCAGGGGCTGCTCTTCATTGTGGTGCGCGGGCTTCTCATTGCTGTGGCTTCTCCTGTTGTGAAGCACGGGATCTAGGCATGCGGGCTTCAGTAGTTGTGGCACACGGGTTCAGTAGTTGTGGCTCGCGGGCTCTAGAGCACAGCTCAGTAGTTGTGGCACACAGGCTTAGTTGCTCCGCGGCATGTGGGATCTTCCCAGACCAGGGCTCGAACCCGTGTACCTGCATTGGCAGGTGGATTCATTTTTTTTTTTTTTTTAGCAGGCGGATTCTTAACCACTGCGCCACCAGGGAAGCCCAAGACTGAGAGCTTCTTAAGCAGAAAGTCAGTGCCTTACTTACTCAAGTGTGTAGTTGATTTTGGCGACCACAGCCATTCCTATTTTTGAGCTCTCCCCGCCACCACCACTGGCTTTGTAGAGTTTACCTCCCCTGTGACAGCATCAAAGGATAAGAAGCACTCTTTCCCTGTCGCAGGCCCTTAGGGTATGGACATAGGACCTGGCTTGGCCGATCACTTCTCCCACCTGGGACACAGAATCTTGAACTAGCAACACAAAGAGGATGATACGGTTAGGCCTTGTTCACGGTGATGGTGGTAGCATCCTGACCAAATGGTTTCTGCTAAAAAATGGTGTCTGTCTTTCTGCTTGCTGACCCTCCACTGCTGCCTTATTTCCTGTCCATTTCCCAAACCCAGTTAGTTCTCCTCCCTCCCATCTATTTCTTCCAAATATTCTTTTTGTGTGTGTAGCGTTGGTTTCTGCTGCTTGCAACCAAGAATCATTACTAACACGGTCAGCTTTGTATAACCAAAGGATGAGGGTAATGCTTTAGTAACTGTTTGTTGAGTGAATGAATGAAATCTCTTAAGCTGTCAACATGTCTTATAGAAGGGTGGACTAAAAGGGGGAAATAGGCTATAAGAATATAATGAATATGCTATAAGAATATAAGTATGTTATAAGAAAGTGAGGTAGGGAGGAATAGTTTTCTGCTTAAATTCTTCTCCTTTTAACTTGCCAGATGTGCTTGCTGTAATGTGGAAGCTCTGACAAAGACAAGACATGGGACAACTGTCATTCTTAAAAATTAAATTTTTAGAAAAGTTTTTTAAAAAATTGTCATTCCAAAAATTTTTTAAGAAAATTAAAACTTTTTAATTTAAAAATTCTTTTAAAAATTCTTTAAAATACAGTTAGAAAAGAAAATCCCTCTGCTTAAATCTGAGGTGCAGGTCTTCAGCCTCCTCTGAAGCTTCCTATAAATTCCACTGTGAGTCTCTTCAACAACTGCTTTTCAAACACATTTCTCCCTGGTGGGAGAATTAAGATCTCGCGTGCCTCGCACCATGGACAAAAGAAAAAAAAACAAAAAACCTCATTAAAGTTTTCTATAGTGATGGCATATTGTCTTGATAATATTTTGGGTATATTGAGTTACATAAAATATATTATTGAAATTAATTTCACCTGGTTCTTCTTATCTTTTTAATGTGCCTACTAGGCAATTTCAGTTTCCATTGGTGGCTTCCACATAATTTCCCGTAAAACTTTATTAGGTTTACACTTAACCAATTTATTGAATATCTACCCTGAACTGGGCCATGCAGAGAGGAATGTGTCAAGTACCACTGGAGTACACAGGGAAGAGAGCCGTGCCCACAGCATTAGGGAGGCCTTCAAGGAGGAGGTGGCATCTGCCCTGGTACTCACTCTCCAGAAATCAGCAAGATGTTCAAGGGTGTGGTCTCGCTGTGGGCTTTGCTCCCTTCGGCATTTTAAGAGCATGGAAGACAGCACCGTACACCTCTACCCTATGAAAACCTGACAGCGACACGTGTCCTGGCTTTCCAGCAAAGGGTCGAATCAAGGTAAGGGATATTCTGATATCTGAACCTTAATCTCAGTATCTGGCCCCATACGCTTAGTATTTATATCATGAAGTGAGCAGTAGACAAACATTGCTGGAAAAGTTGTTTGCCTTTCAAGGACATCTAAATAATGATTTCTAAAATATAGTGCCAAGTAAAGCATACTGTTTTTTTTCTGTTTGTTTACAAATTTACTACTGATTTAATATTCAGTTGGGTTTGGGAAGTCATCCTCAGCTGCTACTGTGATAATCTTTGAGTTCTAGGGGACTTTGAAATGACATTGCTAACCAGCCAATTTGCTCTTTGGATTAAGTGTAGCTTCAGCCTGATCCCAGGGGAGCTCTCGGATGTGACATGTATCACTGAGGTTGTCCTTCCACACACAGCCAGAGGCAAGGGAGCAGGGCTGTTGTACTCCCACATAGATTAGTCACTGGCCACAGGCTTCCCTCCAAGGATGGTGCAGAACCTTCCAGGCATCTCCAGACAAAGCCGTGGTGGCCAGCCAAGGGCAGGAGGAGGGTGTAGGGGTGAGCAGTTAGCAGCCAGCACCCTGGAGCTGGAGGACAGGTGCATGCCCCAGTGAGGGCATCTGGACGGGACACCAACAGTTCTGTCACAGTCACACTTTGGGAAAAACCATGGCGAGCCTCAGTCCTGCCTATGGTGTCTCCTGCGGCTGCACAAGAATCAGGCTAGTCTTTGGAGCACCTGCTATGACTCGCCTGGCCATTCCTGTTCTGGACTGTCATCACCTCTAAGGTGGAGATACCTTACCAGACGAAGGGGAAATTTCATCTTGCAGTTGCAAGACTACGCAGTCAGGACGAATGGCTCTCATCTGTGTGAGAATTTTTTTAAAAAGGCAAAAGAAGGTGCTTCCCTGGTGGCGCAGTGGTTGAGAGTCCGCCTGCCGATGCAGGGGACACGGGTTCGTGCCCCGGTCTGGGAGGATCCCGCGTGCCGCAGAGCGACTGGGCCCATGAGCCATGGCCGCTGAGCCTGCATGTCCACAGCCTGCGCTCCGCAACGGGAGAGGCCACAAGAGTGAGAGGCCCATGTACCGCAAAAAAAAAAAAAAAGACAAAAGAAACCAGTGTTCACTAGCATAAGAAGCTGGCTAAAGTCACCAGGATCAATGTTAGGACCTCCAGTAGATTCAGGGCTTCAGACTCAAAAACCAGTGCTTCACCACTGGTAAGCACAAATATGATCTACTATCTATTTTCTGTGATTTTTGTTTTGTTTTGTTTTACATTCCACATAGAATTGAGATCCTCAGACACCTCTTAAACTCCCGTAGAGCTGTATGTCAATTATATCTCAATAAAATGGAAAAAACAAACCCCCCAAACCCAGTGCTTCAACAGACACTATGCTGTCTTCTAGCAAACCAACCAACCATCTAGCCAACCAGCCAATAAACAAAAAGCCCATCAAAAATTAATAAACAAAAACCCCAGGGTTTGTCCCGCAATGAATGAGGTACGTAGTCAATAACATGTGGAAGAAAAAGATATTACCTTCAGATTTTCCTAGTATAAGCAAAATGCTTAGTGTTCAGAAGAGTGCTTGAGGGAATTCCCTGGTGGTGCAGTGATTTAAGAATCTGCCTGCCAATGCAGGGGACACAGGTTCGATCCCTGGTCCGGGAAGATCCCACATGCCGCGGAGCAACTAAGCCCGTCTGCCACGACTACTAAGCCTGCGCTCTAGAGCCCACGAGCCACAGCTACTGAAGCCCGCGTGCCTAGAGCCCATGCTCCGCAACAAGAGAAGCCCGCGCATGGCAACAAAGAGTAGCCCCCACTCGACACAACTAGAGAAAGCCCGCATGCAGCAAGGAAGACCCAGTGCAGCCAAAAATAAATAAATTAAAATAAAATAAAATAATTTTTAAAGTACACAGTTTAATGCCTTACAGTATATTCATAAAGTCATGCAACCATCACCACAATCAATTTTAGAACGTTTGTATCATCCCCAAAATGGAACCCTGTACCCCATTGCCAGCACCCCCTGAGTGGGTTGAATTGTGGCCCCCAAAGGTATGAGATTCCATTTGAAATCTCAAAATGGGACGTTTTTTGGAACAAGTGTCTTTGCAGATGTAATTAAAGTAAGGATCATGAGATGAGATCATTCTGGATTAGGGTTTTTTAAACCAATGATGAGTGTCTTTATAAGAGACAGAAAAAGGAGAACATACAGAGACACAGAGAGAAGGCAGTGTGAAGATGCAGGCAGAGGCTGGAGTTACAAAGCCCAAGCCAGGGGCATCAGTGGATCACCAGCCAGCACCAGAAGCCAGGAGAGAGACACGGAAGGGATTCTCCCTCAGACCCTCCAGAGGGAACCAACCCTGCCGACACCTTGGTTTTGGACTTCTGGCCTCCTGAACTGAGAGAGAATACATTTCTGTTGTTTTAAGCTGCCAGGTGGCAATAATTATGGCAGCCCCGGGAAACGAATAGACTTCAACCTCCCCCTCTTCCCCTGGCTTCTGGTAACCACCAGTTTATTTTCTGTCTTTAGAGATTAGCCAATTATTGACATTTCATATACATGTCATATAGTCTTTTGTGATTGGCTTCTTTCATTTAACATGACGTTTTTAAGGTTTATCCATGTTGTGAGATGTATCTGAATCTCATTTCTTTTTATGGCTGAATAATATTCCATTTTATGGATACACCACATTTTGTTCATCCATTCATCAGTTGATGGACATTTGGGTTGTTTCTGCTTTTTGTTTATTATGAATGATGCTGCTGTGAACATTTATGTGGAAGTTTTTCCGTGGACATATGTTTTTGTTTCTCCTAAGTTTCATATGGAGTCATATGGTGACTCTGTGTTTAACGTTGGGAGGACTGGACTGTCAGACTGTTTTCCAAAGCAAATACACAATTTTACTTTCCCACCAGCAATTCCAACTTCTCCACCTTCTCACCAACATTTGTTATTATCTGTATTTTTTTTAAAGCAGGCATCCTTGTCTTTTTTTTTAATAAATTTATTTTATTTATTTTATTTTTGGCTGCACTGGGTCTTCGTTGTTGCACACAGGCTTTCTTTAGTTGCAGCGAGGGAAGGCTACCCTTCGTTGCGGTGCATGGGCTTCTCATGGCGGTGGCTTCTCTTGTTGCAGAGCACGGGCTCTATGTGCGTGGGCTTCAGTAGTTGTGGGACGTGGGCTCAGTAGTTGTGGCTCGCAGTCTCTAGAGCGCAAGCTCAGTAGTTGTGGCACACAGGCTTTGTTGCTCTGTGGCAGGTGAGATCTTCCCGGACCAGGGCTCGTACCCATGTGCCCTGCATTGGCAGGTGGATTCTTAACCACTGTGCCACCAGGGAAGCCCTATCTGTATTTTTTTGATTAGACCTGTATCCACACCACAAGTCCCCTTGGCCATACACAGCCTTCTATGTCGACACCACAAGCCCCCTCACGGCTTCGGCTTCCTCACCATGTGTCCCTTTGGGCACACATGGCCTTCCATGTCCATGTAAGTCCCCTGGGCTAACACAGTTTACTGTGTCCACAGCATGGAGACCACAGTCTCAGGTATCCAGAGCCTTCTACGTTGACCTCATGGGTCACCTCAGGTACTAGAATCTCTACCTCCCTGCTAGCATTTGCCTTCCAAACACAGAGCCTTCATGTCCAACACAGAAGTTGCTTCAGGTACACACAGCTAGCTGTGTTCACACAATTCTACTCAGGTACACAAGTCTTCTGTGTCTCCATCACACATCCCCTGGGTTACACACAGCCTTCTTTGCCCAAACCGAAAGTCTCCTGGTTACAGACAGTTTTCTGTGACCACACCACAGGTCTCTTCAGGTACTCAGAGCCTCCTGTATCTACACCACAATTTCAACTGGGTACAACCACCTTGTGTGTTCCCCGGCGTACAAAGAGCCACCTATGTCCGCATCACAAGTCCCCTCAGGTACGCACAGTCTTTTTTCGTCTATACCACGATTTTCCTCAGGGACACACACCACAAGTCCCCTAGGTGCTCACAGCCTTCTATCCACACAGAAAGTCTCCTCAGGGGCACACCGCCTTTTGTGCCCACATCACACGGGGGCACATGTCGACACGTCTACCTCCACACCACCACATGTCATCTTGGAAACAAACAGCTTTCTTTGTATTTCTTTTGCTGTACCACACAGCATGTGGGATCTTAGTTCCCCAACCAGGGGTCAAACCCATGCCCCCTGCAGTGGAAGCACGGAGTCTTAACCACTGGACCACCAGGGAGGTCCCTGGAACAAACCCTTTCTGCTTCCACTCCACATGTTGTCTTGAGCGCACACACCCTCATATGCACAGCATGCATCCTCTCGGGGACACACAGCTTTCTTTGTCCACATCACGAGTTTCCTCTGACACCCACACAGACTCGGGTCCGCAGCAGACATCCCTTCGAGTTCACACAGGCTTTTTTTTTTAACTACTGAGTCTCTGTGCCCTTGGGTTTACGCAGCCTTCTGTGTCCTCTATCCACACCACAAGTCCCCTCAGGGACACACCGTTTCCTGTGTCCACCCCACAAGTTGCATCACATCTACACAGCCTTCCACTCCCCCCCTCCACAGAATTCCCTCAGAGACACACAGACCTCCCTGTCCACATGCTAAGTCCTCTCAGAACACACACTGTTTTCTGTGTCCAGACCCAAGCCACATCTGGCACACACAACCATCTCTGTCCACAACACAAGAGCCCTCTGGTCCTTTCACCACCAATGTCTACACCGCTGTTCCCCTGGGTACACAAGCCTTCTGTGTCCACACTACCAGCTCTCTGGGTACACATCCATATCCACACCACACATCTCCTCGTGTCTATACAGCCTTCTGGAAACACACCACAGGTTTCCTCAGGAACACACAGCATTCTGTGTCCCTACTACTGATCCCCTTGGGCAGGTACACACGTCCATACCACAAGTCCCCTCAAGAACGCAAAGCCTTTCATGTCCACACAGTAAGCTCTCTCAAGTGTGTACATCCACATCACAGCTCCTCTCCCCACACACAGCCCTTTTCCTCCACACAGGCCTTCTCAGACACAGCCGTTTGCCTCTGTACCACAGGGCTCCTCACGAGCACCCAGCTTCCGCTCACATGCACACGTCTTGGATACACCTGTGTCCACACCATGAGTCCCCTTGGAAGCACACAGCCTTCCACGAACACACCACAAATTTCCTCCCATGCTCCCAGCTTCTTGGTCTCAGGCTTTTGCAAGGACTTCCCTAAGCAATTAATCACATAATATCTATAAAACTCAGGATGACTCAAATTCATTGTGCTAGTACGCCAGTCGCCACAGGCTGGTATTCTGATCAAGTTTGTTTTTATTTTATTTCTTTCTAGACCTACATCTAAACTGCTGGCTTCTGTGGCTTTTTCATGTCTGGAAACAATTCAACTATTGGTTAAGTTTAAACTGGCTTGTTCAAGCAGGTTTCATATGTGATATTATCATCTTAAGTGGCATTGTATAATCAAATAATTGGGCATTTCAAACTCCTCTTTTCAGTGCGCCTTGGCTTTTTTTTTTTTTTAATTAATTAATTTTTTTTTTTTTTGGCCTCGCTGCATGTGGGATCTTAGTTCCCTGATCGGGGATTGAACCCATGCTCCCTGCATTGGGAACACAGAGTCCTAACCACTGGATCGCCAGGGAAGTACCGAGTGTGCCTTGGCTTCTTATTTGCAGTTTGGAGGTTCAATGGTTAGAAGTTTCAAGGTAGCTTTAGAGGTTGGGTGGGAAAGCCAGCTGCCTCCCTCAGATGCTCTGGAAAGCCTTGAGCTCCCCAAAAGTAGGGCCTTGGGGTCACCACTCATCCAGTTGGACCCAACACTCTCCAAGCAGCACACTTCCTCCAATCAGATGGAAGTGGCAGGAAAGGAGCAGGCACCAAGCCCCCTAGAATGAGGATTATGAAGACCCTCACGGATCGGGCACTGGCTCCAGGACTTTTCAGCGTCACCCTGAGGCAGGGATAGGGAAAGTCAAAGAGGAGACTGGTTCCATCTTGCCCCTGCCCTGCTCCTTTTCTCACACTCTGATCTTCCAGCTCTGCCAAGTTCATGTTGATATCATGTTTTCCCCATCACTGTGGACCTGCCAACCCACGTTGTTAATAGAGAATAATTTTCCTCACACCCTCTTAGAGAAAGAAAAAAGAAGATGGACTATGGCAAACTGCTCTCCTAGACGGAGTTTGACTTTGGAACATCTTCAGTTAGGAAAAAAGCCAAATGTTTTCTGTAGTCAAACAATACTCTTCCCAGTTGGCAGTGAAAGCAGGAGAGAGGTGGTCATCCCACGTGGTCCTTGTTTAGAGCGAGCAACAGAGGAGCTGTGACTAGGGGTCAGCAGTCTAGCAAGAAGGGCAAGAGGGATGATGCTTCCACACCCAGACCCTGGGGTTTGAGCTGGTTCTAGCCTTGTCATTTGTGTCCAAGCTTGGACTTGGGTGACTACTGGTCTGGGAACTTCCCCACAGTTACACAGAACAAATCCTCTCTCTAATCTCCAACCAAACTGAATCCATACCCCAAAGCCAGCCTCAGAATAGACTTAGTCTTAGAATATTCTCCATCAGTGATTCTTCCCGATATCCCTTTCCCACCCCCAACCTACTTATTCTGAACCTGACTGGCTTAGGTGTGCTAAAGCAAGTGCTAACAGGATTAAGCAGGTTTCTTTATGGCAAGGTGTCTCAGAACATTTATTTATTTTATTTATTTATTTATTTTTTGCGGTACGCGGGCCTCTCACTGTTGCGGCCTCTCCCATTGCGGAGCACAGGCTCCAGACACGCAGGCTCAGCGGCCATGGCTCACGGGCCCAGCCGCTCCGCGGCATGTGGGATCTTCCGGGAGCAGGGCACGAACCCGTGTCCCCTGCATCGGCAGGCGGACTCTCAGCCACTGCGCCACCAGGGAAGCCCCTCAGAACCTTTAATATGCATTTTGGTCCTTTAGGAGGGGAACAGAATTGGCAGAGCTGCTCCCACTTATTTGACCATGAAACTTATTTCTTACAGATCTTTTTATAAGACTTGTGTGGGCAGGACATTATTATTAGATGGGTTTTCCAGAAGCAGGATCTGAAAGGGTGGTTGTTGTGCAAGAGATTTACTGAGAGAAGGGGTTCCAAAGAAACATGTAAGGCGGAGAGGGAAGCAGGATAGGGCAGGGGGTGAGCCAAGGAAAGACATGAGTGTGGATTAAGTGTAGCTTCAGCCTGATCCCAGGGGAGCTCTCGGATGTGACATGTATCACTGAGGTTGTCCTTCCACACACAGCCAGAGGCAAGAGAGCAGGGCTGTTGTACTCCCACATAGACTAGTCACTGACCACAGGCTTCCCTCCAAGGATGGTGCAGAACCTTCCAGGCATCTCCAGACAAAGCCGTGGTGGCCAGCCAAGGGCAGGAGGAGGGTGTAGGGGTGAGCAGTTAGCAGCCAACACCCTGGAGCTGGAGGACAGGTGCATGCCCCAGTGAGGGCATCTGGACGGGACACCAACAGTTCTGTCACAGTCACACTTTGGGAAAAACCATGGCGAGCCTCAGTCCTGCCTATGGTGTCTCCTGCGGCTGCACAAGAATCAGGCTAGTCTTTGGAGCACCTGCTATGACTCGCCTGGCCATTCCTGTTCTGGACTGTCATCATCTCTAAGGTGGAGATACCTTACCAGACGAAGGGGAAATTTCATCTTGCAGTTGCAAGACTATGCAGTCAGGCCGAATGGCTCTCATCTGTGTGAGAATTTTTTTAAAAAGGAAAAAGAATCCGGTGTTCACTAGCATAAGAAGCTGGCTAAAGTCACCAGGGTCAATGTTAGGACCTCCAGTAGATTCAGGGCTTCAGACTCAAAAACCAGTGCTTCACCACTGGTAAGCACAAATATGATCTACTATCTATTTTCTGTGATTTTTGTTTTGTTTTGTTTTACATTCCACATAGAATTGAGATCCTCAGACACCTCTTAAACTCCCGTAGAGCTGTATGTCAATTATATCTCAATAAAATGGAAAAAATAAACCCCCCAAACCCAATGCTTCAACAGACACTAATGCTGTCTTCTAGCAAACCAACCAACCAGCTAGCCAACCAGCTAATAAACAGAAAGCCCACCAAAAATAAATAAACAAAAAACCTAGGGTTTGTCCCGCAATGAATGAGGTACGTAGTCAATGACGTGGAAGAAAAAGATATTACCTTCAGATTTTCCTAGTATAAGCAAAATGCTTAGTGTTCAAAAGAGTGCTTGAAGGACTTCCCTGGTGGCGCAGTGATTAAGAATCCACCTGCCAATGCAGGGGATACGGGTTTGATACCTGGTCTGGGAAGATCCTGCATGCCGTGGAGCAACTAAGCCCGTGTGGCACAACTACTGAGCCTGCGCTCTAGATCCCACGAGCCACAACTACTGAAGCCTGCGTGCCTAGAGCCCGTGCTCCGCAACAAGAGAAGCCACCGCAATGAGAAGCCCACACACCACAACAAAGACCCAACGCAGCCAAAAATAAAATAATTAATTAATTTTAAAAAAAGAGCGCTTGAAATGTGTGCATGCTTGCTTGTGACGAATTTGTATTTATACTTACTGGCATAATTATAAGTAAATATTTATTGGTTTTCTACTGTGTGCTAAGTGCTGGAGATTCAAACTAACATGGGAATCATTCCCTGCCCTCGAGTACTTCCAGTCTAGTTAGGGAGTGAGGGTAATAGTACAGGACACTGTATGGCAAGGGCCATATGAGTGGGACAGACAGTAAAGGAATCAGAGGAGATTCTTTGGAGAGGTGGTCCTTGAATCTAGGGGTCAGGCCTGCCAGGCAGAGAGATAGAGGATCTTTCCGTTTGAAGGAGGGTGAGGTGAGCCTGAGGAAGTGATTAGGGCTCGCATCCCAGCTTGAATTTGGATCGCATCATTTTTGCAAGAGGGAACATCCGACAGTTTCTGAGCAGGGTAATGACATGTACTTAGTTAATTTGCACTTCTCCTGTGGTGTTGAAGATGAATCGGAAGAAGCGGAACTTGAAGGAAAAGAAACTGTTAGGCTATTGCACTAGTCTAAGCATCAGGGGAGCATCTGAATTAGAGAGTGGAGTTCAATTTCAACACATTTATTAAGCACCTACTATGTGTCTGAACCTCTGTGAGGAGCAAAACAGCAATGATGGAGGCAAAGTGGCCCCTGCCCTTGAGTTGCTCACGTCTAGTGGCAATAGAAAAATTAGCATTAAATTTGAAGTTAAACTAGGCTCCCAGCTGTATTCCTCACTAGTTCTATGGTCTCAGGTCTAATCTTCCTCATCTATCAAATGATGAAATTGAACCATATTCCTTCTCTTGGGTCACTTTTAATTCTATCCTTTCTACGATGAAAAGAAAATACAAGGTACAGAAGATGCATTTTAAAGGAGAAGCTTGCGGTATAGGTCTTGGGTGATTCTAAAATTTTGCATGTCAGGGCTAGGTGAGCTGTAGTATCGTGGACAGAAATAAGGCAATCTAGAAGGGGCTACTGACTTAAGAAAAAGCTTTTAAGACCTGAAACCATAGAATTCCTAGAAGAAAGCATAGGCAGTACACTCTTTGACATGGGTCTTAGCAATATTTTTTTGGGGATCTGTGTCCTCAGGCAAGGGAAACAAAAGCAAAATTCAGTAAATGGGACCACATCAAACTAAAAAGCCTTTGCAGAGCAAAGAAAACTATCAACAAAATGAAAAGGCTGCCTACTGAATGGGAAAAGACATCTGCAAACAATATATCTGGTAAGGATTTAAATAGCCAAAATATACAAAGAACTCATACAACTCAACATCAACTAAATAAACAATCTGATTTTAAAATAAACATTTTTCCAAAGAAGATAATACAGATGGCCAACAGGCACAGGAAAAGATGCTTAACATCACAAACCATCAGGGAGATGCAAATCAAAACCACAACGAGATACCCCCACACACACCTCTTTGAATGGCTATTATTAAAAAAGACAACAAGTGTTGATAAGGATGTGGAGAAAAGGGAACCTTTGTGCACTGTTGGTGGGAATGTAAATTGGTGCAGCCACTATGGAAAATAGTATGGGGTTCCTCAAAAAATTAAAAATAGAACAACCATGTGATCCACCAATTCCACTTCTGGGGATTTTTCCAAAGAAAACAAAAACACTAATTCAAAAAGATATATGCATCCTTATGTTCATTGCAGCATTGTTTACGTTATTTACAATAGCCAAGGTTTAGAAACAAACTAAGTGCCCATCAATAGATGAACAGATAAAGAAGATGTGGTATATATATACAGTGGAATATTACTCAATCATAAAAAGAATGAAATCTTGCCATTTGTGACAACACGGATGGACCTAGAAGGTATTATGCCAAATGAAATGTCAGACAGAGAAAGACAAACATCATATGAATTAACTTATATGTGGACTCTAAAAAACAAAACAAATGAACAAACACAAACAAAAAAACCAGAAACAGGCTTATAGATACAGAGAACAAACAGGTGGTTGCCTGAGGGAGAGAAGGAGGATGAGTGGAATAGGTGAGGGAGATTAAGAGGTACATATTTTCAGCTACAAAATAAATGAGTCACAGGGATGAAGTGTACAGCATGAGGAATATAGTCAAGAATATTGGAATAACTTTGGTGACAGATGGTAAGTAGACTTGTGATCATCCTGTAATATATAGAATTATTGAATCACTATGTTGTACGCTTGGAACTAACATATTGTTGTAGGTCAATTATACTAAAAAAAAAAAAAGACATGTACAAGAGTGTTCATAGCAACTTTATTCTTAATTGCCCCAAGCTGGAAGCAACTCAAATAGGTATCAATGATAGAAAGAATAAATTAGTGTGGCTTTTTCATATAGTGAAATACTATACAGCCACAAGAATGTACAAATGATTACTACACCTTAAAACATGGGTGAATTTCAGGAACATAATTTGAGTGAAAGAAGGTAGCTACAAAAGAGCACACCCTATATGATTCCATTAATATAAGGATCAAAAGCAGACAAAACTGATGTACAGTTTTTGAAACCAATATGGTGATTTTCTTTGGGCAAGAAAGGAAGTAGTGATGCGAAAAGGGCATGAGGGAGATTTCTGTGGAACTGCTAGTGTCCTATCTTCTGGTAAGTGTGTGTTCATTTTGTGAAAATTCATTGAACTGTACCCTTATGATTTTGTGTACTTTTCTCTATGGATGTCATACTTCAACGAAAAACGCTTTTTTAAAAAAGAAGCCGTTGACAATAGCAAAAACAAAACAAAACCCTATAAGGTATACTTATAAATTAATTTAACATATATATGCAAGTCCTGTATGCAGAAAATTTTAAACTTCATGGAACTATATTACATATGACTGGAATAAGTAGAGATATAGCTCAAGTTCGTAAATAGGTCCAAAAAAAAAAAAAAAAAAAAAAAAAAACAAATAAATAGGAAGACTCAGTATTGCAAACATATTAATCCTTTCCAACTTAATCTATAGATTCAATGCAATTCCTTTCATAATCCAAATAGGCTTTTTCATGGACATTAACAAAATGATTCTAAAGTTTATATGAAAAAGGAAAAATCCAAATACAAGCCAAGACACACTAAAGGAGAACAGGGAGTGAGCAGTAGACTTACCAGATATCAAGATTTAATATAAGGCTATTATAATAACAAAGACAATGTGGTATTGACCAAAGGAGAGACAAACCTGATCTTTATAACAGTATAGAAGTTGCCCAAAACTCATAGAACTGTATAGTTGTCTCTCCATATCTATGAGTTCCACATCTGTGGATTCAACCAACTGCAGATCGAAAATATTTGGGGAAAAAAATTCCAGAAAGTTCCAAAAAGCAAAACTTGAATTTGCTATGCATCAGCAGCTATTTACGTAGCATTTACATTGTACTAGTTATTATAAGTACTCTAGAGCTGAGTTAAAGTATACAGGAGGATGTACATAGGTTATATGCAAATACTACACCATTTTATATAAAAGACTTGAGCATCCTTGGATTTTGGTATCTGTGGGGAGAGGGTGGTGGTCCTGGACCAAATCCCCTGTGGATACCAAGGGACAACTATACATTAAAAAGGTCAAATTTTGTATCTCAGTAAAATAACAAAATGGCGTTATCTGTTTGTGTCTATTTCTGGACTCTGTTTTGTTCCATCGATCTATTTGTCGGTTCTTATGAGAGCACTACACTCTTTCAAATATGAAGTTTTAAGTCTTGAAGTTAGGAAGTGTAAGTCTGCAACTTTGTTCTTTCTCAATATTGCTTTGGATATTCTAGGTCCTTTACATTTCCATGTAAATTTTGAAGCAGTTAGTCAATTTTTTTCTTGTCTTTCTTTCTTTTTCTTTTTCTTTTTTTGGTGAGAACATTTAAGTACTACTCTCTTAGCAAATTTCAATTATATAATTGTTTATCAATTTCTTTAAAAAAACCTAGTGTGATTATGATTGGGATTGGATTGAATCTTTAGATCAATTGGAGGATTTGAGATCTTAATATTGAGCCTTCCAATCCATGAACTTGGAACTTATTATATCCATGAACTCCATTTATTTAGATGCTCTTTCATTTCTCTCAGCAGGGTTTTGTAGTTTTCAATTCGTTCACATGATTCATGCTTTTTGACATTATTATAAATGGAATTTAACATTTTTATTTTTCAATTGTTTGCTGATAGTAGTTAACACATAATTGATTTTGTATTTTGACCTTGGATCCTGTGAACTTGCTAAATTCACTTATTAGTCCTGGTTGCTTTGCAAATTAGTTGATGTTTTCTATGTAAACAATCATGTTATCTGCAAATAGAGAGATTTTTAAGCCTTCATCTCTGCTCTTTATACCTTTCATTTCTTTTTTTAAAAAATACAGTGGTGCAGTGGTTAAGAATCCGCCTGCCAATGCAGGGGACACAGGTTTGATCCCTGGTCCAGGAAGATCCCACATGCTGTGGAGCAACTAAGCCCGTGCACCACAACTACTGAGCCCGCACTCTAGAGCCCGTGAGCCACAACTGCTGAGCCCAAGTGCCACAACTCCTGAAGCCCGCGCGTCTAGAGCCCGTGCTCCACAAGGAAGAGTAGCCCTCACTCGCCACAACTAGAGAAAGCCCATGCACAGCAACAAAGACCCAACGCAGCCATAAATTAATTAATTAATTAATTTTAAAAAATACATTCTGAGTATTCTGAGTTTTATTATTTGAAATAGAACATTTTTATTGAAGTATAGTTGAAGTACCCATATGTACAAGAATGCTTATAATAGAAAAAAACCCCTCAAATTCGTATCTGCAAGTAAAGGAAAATGGGTAAATAAATTTGTATTGTGGAATATGACACTGCAGTGAAAATGATGACCTACAGTGACCCTCAAGAACATGGATGAACCCTAAAGCAATATTGAGTAAAACATGAAAGGCTACATAAATCAAAATACAGTGTCATGTGATTTTCATAAAATTCAGAAACAAGGTAATCTAAACAATATATTGTATAAGCATACATATAGATGTGATAAAAATATAAAAAAAATTTTCATGGACATTAACAAAAGTCAGGACAGTGATTACCTCTTGGGAGGAGGCAGAGAGATGGAAGTTTTGGAGTGTAGGAGTAGGTGCAATTTTTGTAATGTCCTAGCTCTTGGGTTGGGAGGGAAATTCAGTGAATTAATTATACTATTTTTGCTTTAGAACGTATACATACTCTTTTGTTTGCATTTAAAACACTTTAAAAGTTAAAGAACTTAAAATAGCAGTTATTAGCATACCATACACACTGTTCTTCTTGTTTTCCACTTACAATATCATAGAGATTGTTCCCTATCGGTACGCATAGATCTACCTCATTCTTTCTAACGGTTACATAGTATTCCACTGAATACACCATCATTTATTTAATCAGTCCTCCTTAGTGATGAATATTTGGGTTGTTTCTAGTCTATAAGCAATGTCACAATTAACTAATTATTTTTTGGCCACACCGCGCGGCATGTGGGGTCTTAGTTCCCTAACCAGAGATCGAAACTGCACCCCCTGCAGAAGGGCAGAGTCTTAACCACTGGACTGCCAGGGGTGTCCCCGCAATTAATATTATTATGCATACATCTGATGGGGTTCAGGGCAGGCCACTCCAAAATATGCCATTTTGGCTTATTGATTATTTTGAATTAAATTTACTTAAGAAACAGCTGGTACAAGAAGGACACTCTGACCCTGCTTTGTCCCCCCTAAAAGCAGGAAATAAGTCTTCCACGTGAAAGGTACCTCCCATGTACCGGAAGGGTAGAGGGCATTCTTATCACTAGAGATAGGGAGTTCAGAGCTGAGATGTCTGTATAAAAAAAAATCTTGTTACTTCTTTACTAATATACTACTCCAAGCCCAAACTCCTTTGTCTTGTCAATTCTTTACAAATTTATTGTTTCTTTGTCCAAAAGGTATAAAAGCTGCCTGCCCTGGTCACTTCTTTGGGTCTCATACCTTTGGGGTCCCCTTACATATGAAATTAAGTTTGTTGTTCTCCTATTAATCTTTTATTTCAGGGAGTGTCTCAGCCAGGAACCTAGAAGGGTAGAAGGAAAATTATTTTTCCTCCCTACACATCTTTATACAGTAATCTGAAAGGTCAAATTTCTAGAAGTGGAATTACTACGGTAAGAAATGTTACAATTCTGAATAGATGACTAAATTACTTGTTTAACTTCAGACAATACGAGTTTAAGGCTATGGTGAAAAATCCAAATGCGGGTGGCCTACAGATATTGTCATCAGGAAGTACCTGAGGACACCCAGGAGTGTTTGAATGCTTTTGCACATGCAAGGTATTTAGAACAGAGTAGGTGTGGAAGTGGAGTGAGAGTGACTGTGTATTCACTGCTTGAGAAAAGCAAAATTAGTGACCTAAGGCCTCCCTCCAGGCCTGTTGGACAGCATTTCCACAGCCGACCCATATACTCAGCCAAACTCTTGCCTACTCCCTGAGGGTGAGCCAGGAAATTCTTGGGAAGGAGAGAAGGAAGGAACAACTCTCCTGGCCTTGGACATGTCTGTAGTTGGGGTGGCCCCTAGGGCATCTGAGCTAGGCTTTCCCCCACAGCGCTGGCCCAGCATAGAGGCCCAACCCCAGAAGAGCATAAACAGGGGTGACCCTGAAAATACCTTTTGCTGAGAGAGACCAAGGCCAGTTGAATGGAGCGACCTCAGTACCAGGATCCTTTTATTACAAATCATGAGTTCAGGTGAGATCCCCAATTGCTGGGCAATTAAAGTTGTGTGCAGTTCTCCCCTGTTATAAACAAAACTGGATTGAGCGCACTTGCTCTTCCCTTCCATCCGGCATGACTACCAGGCTTCACTTCTTTAGGTCCCTATTTCCCCTCCTATAATGGCAATAGGATTCTCTGTTCGTCCCTCAGGATCCTCCCCAGAAGATGAGACTAGAGTGAGGTAACTGAGGCAGCCATTCTGCAGGCAAAAGTTAAGGGTGTGCCAAAAAAACTCAGTAATCAAGATGAAGAATACTTTAGGGAATTCCCTGGCAGTCCAGTGGTTAGGACTCCGAGCTTCCACTGCAGGGGGCAGGGGTTTGATTCCTCCTCCCGGAACTAAGATTCTGTATGCCGCATGGCACAGCCGAAAACAAAAACAATAAGTGTATTTTAATGCAGCATTTAAAAAATTCAAAACTAATGCAAACAAAAAAATCCATGATGAACAAAATACCAGAACTTACAGTGTTAAAGACGAGATCCAACCCTTCACTTTCACCAACCTGCCTCACTCCTCTCACTAGTCCTGGTTCCACTAAAACTTTATATACAAAATCAGGTGGCCGGCGCCACTGGCTGTGGTTTGCCAATATTCCTATTTTTAAAAATTCTTTGTTATATATATATTTTTTATTGTGGTAAAATATACATAATATAAAATGTACCATTTTAAACTTTACAGTTCAGTGACATTAAGCACATTCGCATTGTTCTGTACACGACATGATTTTTTTTAAAATATTACATTAAAATATTGTATATCGTGATTACTGAGTTTGGGGGCGCCAGAGGCCAGTGTCTCCCTTGCCTTACTCTAGTTCTCACGCTGCCTCCCCCACTCTTCACCCACTCCTGCAGCCTGAGGAAGGAAAACTGCAAGTTTCTCCCATAAGGCAGCAGCAGAAGAGTTATTCCGGTGGCGAACAGGCTATTGAGGACGTCTGTCCACACAGCCGCCGGCAACAAGAAGACTTGCTCCACCTGCATCCTCCCGCCACCTTTGCTCTCTTGCAATGAGACACACTTGGCTGGCGCTCCCTCCACCTGCCCAGAACCACCTGACGGAGGGCGGGCATCCCGTGGACCGGCCCGCTCGGGTCGGCTGGGCGTCCTGCCGGCCAATGGGGAAGGAGCCCCTCCGGACACAGGCAGCGTCCTTAGGAGCAGCCAATGGGAGCGCGGCATGCAAATGAGCAGGTGCGGCGACGGCTGACCAGTCAAGGCGGCAGCGGCTCAGGGGATGTTAAGAAGCGCGCTGGGCGGTCGCGGAGCAGACGCGCAGGCTTCGAGCTGCGAGCTCCCGTCTCCCGCCATGGCCCCCGCTCCGCCCCCCGCCGCCTCCTTCTCCCTCGCCGAGGTCCAGCGGCGCCTGGCGGACGGCGCCTGCTGGGTCCGCTGCGGGGTCCGCCTCTACGACCTCACCGGCTTCGTGCGGCACCACCCAGGGGGCGAGCAGCTGCTGCGGGCACGGGCTGGTCAGGATGTTAGCGCCGACCTGGACGGGCCACCACACCGGCACTCGGACAACGCGCGCCGCTGGCTCGAGCAGTACTACGTGGGAGACCTGCAAGGAGACCCTCAGGTACAGCCGGGCCCGGGTGTCACACACCCTCTATTCCCCCCACCTTCCCCGCCCCAACTCGCCACTCCCCAGCAGGCCGCGTTCACCTGCCCTCTAGGAGGACCCAAGGTGACAGCCTCCGCCCTCACCTCTCTTCTCTCCAGGTAACAGGTGCCTGCCTACCACCCCCTCCCCCCAACCAGGAGTTTGCCCTTCCTCTCCAGCATTTCCCCTGTCCCTCCTCTATCTGCTACTTCTCCCACCTCATAAGGTGCCAGTCACCCTTCTCAGCTAGTTTGGATTTCCTGGTGCCACCCTAGTCTTGCACAGCGGCTTCTCTGGTTGCGTGGAGAGGTTGGCGCAGTGTCTTGGGTGGCCTATGTCCTCCCACCCCTCAGACCTCCCTTTATTCCTTGTCTTGCGTGCTGGCTTGGGTGTCCAGCAGAGTGACGTGACAGGGGTAAGCCAGTTTTGCTGGGGAGAAGGGAGTAGCACTCTGGGCTGCCTGCTGCTGTGCACCACAGGCTCGTGATTGTATTTAAACCTCTGACTGATCCTGGGGTGGCTTTTGTTATCCCCATTTTAGGATGTGGAAACTGAGGATCCAGGAGGCACTGTGATTTGAGGTCAGTTTGGAATTTGAGGTAATTTGAGCTAGTTAGTGGGAAAGTCAAGTGTGTCTGATTCCAAAATCAATGCTCTCTCCATCCCAAGGATCCTTGGGCCTGGGAGATGATCCTATCCGTTGGGTTCCAGGTAGGCTTGTGCCAGAGGAAAACCGACTCTTCAAGACTTCCCCAGGCCCAGCTGTAGGACTGGTGACAGCGAGGCCATCATGCTTGGACATAAACCAACAGTTGTTCCCTGCTTCTAGCTCTTGCATTCAAGATGGCCCCAGCAAGTGCTTTTAGATCTTTGGATGAAAGGACTTGTCTCTCACTGTTCCAGGTGGCTTTTCACTAGGCCATCTTGCCTAATTCTTTAATCATTTATTCACTCACTCACTTGGTCCCTTAGTGATTGGCAGTACTGAGCTAGGCACTGAGGAGGTATCAATGGACAAAAGCAATACGGTCTTCATGGACCTAACAGGCTAATGAGGTAACATACTAATCGTACAGTAATTCTTCAATTACCTGGTGCTATCAGAGTATGAATCAGGGAGAGCTTTCTAAAGAAAGTGATATTTACCCTGGGAGCTAATCAATGGATAGGGCTTAAGCCAGGTGAAGTGTGGTGAGAAGAACCTTCCAGACAGAGGGAAAAGAATGTGTGAAGGCTCTGAAGGGTAAGGGCTTGGCAGAGTCAAGGGACAGAAATAAAACCAATGTGACCAGAGGCTGTTGGGCAAGGAGAGGGAGTGGAAGGAGGCCGGAGATCAGCCAGGGCCGCTGTGGTCAGGTTTTGGGACTTGATTCTAAGAACAATGGGAAGCCAGGTAATGGATTCAAGCAGGAGTGTGCCGTGGTCAGATTTGCATCTTTGGAAGAGCATCCTGGCTGCGATGCCAAGAAGGGATGGAAGGAGCCCATGTGGGTGTGAGGAGACCAGGCGGGAGGCTACCCCATAGCCCAAGTGAGAGGTAACGGTGACGATGACCAAGGGAAGGGGATGTTAGGTGTCAGGTCATGCTAAAGGGGCAGAAGGTTTAGCCATAGATATAACTGAAGCTGAGTGCAGGAAATGAGAGGTGGGAGCCAGAATACTAGAGACTTCCAGGCCTGTGATGGCTCATGGAAGCCATCCTACATCCTACATTGTAACTGTGTCCTATAAACAGGAGCCTTAGGGTGTGGCCTCTCCTCTCAGCACCATCTAGAGCACCTCTCCTGGCTAGCTGCCCTAGATGGCTTTACCTCCTAGCTCTGCTAGCTACCCAGCAC
Organism: Neophocaena asiaeorientalis asiaeorientalis; assembly: GCF_003031525.2. Lineage (NCBI taxonomy): Eukaryota > Metazoa > Chordata > Mammalia > Artiodactyla > Phocoenidae > Neophocaena > Neophocaena asiaeorientalis. The sequence continues at coordinate 3,514,329 of NW_020185335.1, read as the reverse complement.
TATGGTTTGATTTGGCTTTGTTTTGCTTTGCTTTACCTGACCTTCAGAGAATACTGAGTCTAAATTTGTTTCTTACCCCTGCACTCACCTGTTACCCCAAGAGTCCCAGTGTGGCCATGTTTCAGGCATCCTTATATCTGGGCCCCCACCTGAGGATGTGGGAAGAAAACTAAAAATTAACACCACATTTACAAACCCATGGCCCAAACTTGACCAACGGCCGTAGTCACCCAATACTCCAGTTGCTCGTCAGCTTCTGTCTGCTATTCTGGAAACTAGTGTAGGGTTGTCTTTATATTGGGGAAGAGAGGTATTCAGAGGAGAAATCTGGAGAAGATATCTTTTCAGAGAGAAACCATCTTCATAAGGGCTGAATGGAGAGAAGACATATCTGTTCTTCTCTCTGGTTAAGCCCTTCTGGCAACCCCCATGCTGCCTTCTCCACCTCTCCCATCTCCTCCTGCTGGACCAGGGATGCTGACACCTGTTGAGGCTAGAACCCGGCTCCTGTAGTGTGAAGACCAGAAGGGGCGTTGATGGGGAAGGGGAGCGTCATGAACCAGCTCTGTTGTTTGGAGCTCATTTCTGAATGGTGCCCCTCCTTGAAGTCCTTCTTCCCAAGTGTAGTCCTCAGCAGGGAGCCTGCTGGAGCTCTGCCATGAAATTCCAGGGACAAGGCTCAGCCCCACTGGTTTCCCCTTTCCCCCACTTTGCCACACCCCCTCTGTATACACACTTACCCACACATTCACACTCACAGGGAAGCACACACATGAAACAAGTCAAACTTGTTTGAGCCAACATACCGTGGGGATGAGACAAGATCTTTTGTAGCCCTGGACTTGAGGAAGTGAATCAGTGATGGCTGAGCAGGGAAGCCAGGCCCTCTTCTCGATTGGGCGCTCAGGGCTCCTCACTCCAAGCTTAGATAAGAGTGGCTCATGTTGTTAGTGGGGCATGAAATCCATTGACTGAGCTGCAACCAGCAATTTTGTGTGTGTGTGTGGTACGCGGGCCTCTCACTGCTGTGGCCTCTCCCGTTGTGGAGCACAGGCTCCGGACGCGCAGGCTCAGCGGCCATGGCTCACGGGCCCAGCCGCCCCGCGGCATGTGGGATCTTCCCGGACTGGGGCACGAACCCGTGTCCCCTGCATCGGCAGGCGGACTCTCAACCACTGCGCCACCAGGGAAGCCCAACCAGCAATTTTTTTAAAGAAATAGGAAAGAAAAGAACTTCGGGTCCAAACCTCCCAAGGCCATAGATACTGCTTCCCAGACTTGTCATCCACGAATCACTGTTCCAGTTTTTTTCCAAATTGGCATATGACTTGAACTATTTAATATTTATTTTTAAGTAGACTCGCTTTTTTTTTTTACCGTTTACTCACCCTAGGCAATATTCCCAGTGAAATCAGGGTTTACCTGCACTTTAAAAATAGAGCTATTAAAATAAACGCTCATCCTCCTATCCCCTAAAATCCTGAGCACCCTCAGTGGAGTAAGTCTCACACTTTTGAAGACACAAGGAGCAGAGCTTCTTAACCCTGGAGTTCTATGGACCACTTTCTGGGATTGATGGAAGAGATGAAATTGTGTGTAAAACATGTGTGGTTGTGCATTTTTCTGGTGACAGAGCTGCAGCTTTCATCACAGTCCAACCAGAATCCTTCCCTCACGCCAGACCTGCCACCAAGAGGAATATAACTGAAAAGGCAGATCATACTCCCCCCATCTTACACACCCAGACCTTGAGGGGGCCTCCTGTGGGCAGACATCTGACCATGCCCCTGGAGAAAAGCCCTCTGTTTGGGGAGACCCTAGAGGAAGGCAAGCCCTGACTCCCCAGCCCCTGCTGTTGGGTTAACCCTAATGTCTGAATGTGTGTCGCATCCTAATCCCACAAGGTGTGTCTGTCTCTGAGTGGCTGAGAAGTCCCCAGATTCTGCCACATGTGGTTCTGCCAGGCTTTGGGGGTCCAGCCATTCAGAACTTTGGAGCTTGAGTATCTAAATGGGGATGGACAATAGGGAGGAGATCTAAGTGCAGGAAGACTCAGGGTCCTCACCCCACCCGGGGCTCCGGAACAGCTTGAGCACAGCCCAGCTTGGAATGCCGGTCTGAGCTGAGAATTCAGATAAAAGCTGATGATTGGGAAACTTGCTAAACTCCCCCTGCCTGCAGAGCGGAGTGGATGTGAGAAATCTGCTAACTGAAGGGGGTCGAGGTCTGCTTAGCCCACAAGGCTTCCTAAGTGGGCCTGCCTGGCCAGTCAGCAGCCACCGTCCTTTGCTACCTGCCAGGGACTTGTGAGCCCTGGCCTGCTGTGGTGCCAGGTGAGCCTTACCTGGAGGATGAAGCTAGTGCAAGCTGGGAGAGGGCCAGGGACACAAGTCACTGTGGTTCCATGTGACACAGGGTAAACACAGGCTCCAAGAGTGTCCCCTGGTGTCACCTCAGAATTCAGTGATAGAAGGGGCTTCGAGACCCAAATTAGGGCGAAGGTTGGAAATTAGGACTCTATGGGGGAAATAAAAAGAAATAGGCAGGAATCTCAGAAACACCCGAGGGTAATCATTTCTGGAAACATTCCCAGCAAAGAACCCAAATTGATGCCTGAGCAGCATCCATCATCTTCCCTTTCCTTATTTATTTATCTTAAGACACACAACTCACTGTTGGTCCATATGTCGTCTTCATTCATTTAGACAGACAGGAAATAAGCGCCCTGTTCTCTCTGAAACCCACCACGGCACTGAAAGTACCCTTGCCAGGGCCATCGGGACCTTCACCTGGCTAACCCTGGTGGTCAGTTCTCACCTGGCCCGGCAGCAACTCTCGACATGGCGATCGCTCCCCGCTGCTTGACACGCTGTCCTCAGCTGGTTTCTGGATACCTCACCCCTTTGGTTTTCTATTGCTGCTGTAACAAATTACCACAAACTCAGTGACTTAAAGCGACACACATCTATTCTCTTGTGTTTCTGGAGCGTCCGAAGTCAGAAATGAATTGGCAGGGCAGCCTCCTTCTGGAGGCTCTAGGGGAGGACGTTTCCTCACTTTTTCCAGCTTTTAGAGGCTGCCTGTGTTCCCTGGCTCCTGGCCCCCAGCCAGCAGTCACATTGCTCTGACCTCTGCTCTCCTGTCCTTTCTCGTTCTGGGACTCTGATTCTCCTGCCTCCATCTTTCCCTTATAAGGAACCCTGTGATTACACTGTGCTCCCATTCCCCCCCCCGCCCCCACCCCCACACCAGATATCCAGGATCATCTCCTCATCACAAAATCTTTAATCACACCTGCAAAGTCCTCTGTGCCATGTAAAGTAACATAGTCACGGGTTCCAGGTATTGGGACGTAGATTTTGAAGGGGGTTGCGTTATCCCGCCTACTTCACCCCTTACACCCCTGGTCGTTACGGCTCAGTCTCCACTGCTAGTTTCTCTTGCTCTTCATTTCCCAGAAGAGTCACACAGTGTGTGCTCTGCTGTACAGCTTCTTTCACCCAATACTACGTCTGGGAGATGATCTGTGTTTTTTAGCTGTCTCCATTCCTTGCTGTGTCCTAGAGAATCCAGAGGCTGTAGAGGGGGAAATGGGGGATAACTGGAAAGAGCCAGTGGCTGGGACAGATCCCATGCCAATCCTCATGGGTCTCCTTAGTCCTCCTTCCAGGACGCCTACCCACTACTACCCTACCTTGGCCAGAGCTGCGTTATACTCATTATTGCAGCAGTCTCCTGGGCAGGTCTCTCCCTGCCAACACTTCCTTCGGCCCATTGCGTTGTGAAGCTTTCCAAAGAGCATGTGATTTTGTTACAGCGGGATTCCTAAATCTTCAGTGGCTCCCGATTGCCACATCCTTTAAGTCCATCTCAAACTCTATTTCTTCCACAGAGATTCTCCTTATCTCCCCATCTAGAACTGGGTTTTTCCTTCTCCCAAACTCTCATAGCACTTGGCCTCTCCCTACCTTACAGCATTCAAAATGTTCTTCCTTATTCACTGTGTTTTCACTATGTGTCTTATCTTCTCTACTAAACTGTAAACTCTCCGAAGACTGGAATTGCCTGATTCATCTGGGTTTCCCTAGGAGACAGTAGCACACTGGTGCCTGCCAACAGGAAGTAACAAATGTCTGAATAAATGAATGAATGAACTGCTTGGAAAACTGATATGTGTACCAGATTGAAAAGGAAAGTGGTGATATTAGCACACACAAGATACTTCAAGTAGTAAGATGTTAAAAAAAAAAAAAAAAAACAGAAACAAACCTCTTTCCAGTTTCTTTTTTGTTAGCTAAAAGGGTTGGGAGTTGATGGAAAGGATGGAGGACTGTCAAGTGAGTCACTCATTTCTACCTTTGCCCTCAGTGTTTTGCCGCCAGAAAGAATTGGCAAAACGTCTTCCATACCAGGCTACTGAAGTTCATCCCTGCAAGGTTAGAAGTGAAATTAACCATAGAAAATGCCAATTGAGAGCCCTCGTTGCCCTCAGGGCTGTGACCCGTCCCCATGTGTCTATAAGTGTCTGGATGATGTGCATAGGCGGGACCCAGGTTCCTGGGTTTCCAGTTCTGTTTACTGTTTCCTGTGTCTTTTCATGCAAAATTCTCTAAAACGTGTCATCTCCGAATGGTGATTCTCAATCTTCTCTAATTGCTGCTCATCTAAGATGGGCAGAAGATTCTAACGACCGTTTCCCCACCTGCTCTTGCCCTCTGATGGAAAACAAACTCAGTCATAGTAACAAGACTGGGGAACAACAAAATGGATGCTAGCAACAGCTGTAAAGTTATCACTGAGAAATAGAAACCTCATCCTCAGGATTTGTTGTTATGAAGCATAGCCCTAAGACATAATTATTCAAACGCTTTGTTTTCTGACTTCGATAGTATTTATATTGCAAGGTGTTAAAATAGCAGTACCAGATAAGCAAATTTGAGGGGATGTGTTGAACTACCATGCATACAGAATGTCTTAAGGTCCTGTGAGAGGAAAGCTAGTAGCCAAAAATTCCTTTGATGGAAATACATGTGACTACACACTTAGAGTGAACCATGTAATCTACAACAAACGTGGTTGATAATTACCTAAGTGAATTAGTCATAGTTTCTCCTTTAAAACAAATAGAAAAAAAAAAAAAAAAACAAATAGAATTTAAAGGGAGTAGAGTTCTAGTTCTGTACATTCTTCTGTGCCCAGCAGAACATTTTTAACATTGCTTAGCATTGCGTGATGCTTGCCTTTCCCACTGGAAAATGGAATTGGAGATTTTAGGGATCTCTAGCAATGGCTAGCTTTGTTTTATAAATCCCAAATGTTAATAGTCCATAATAACCCACTTAGTTGCTAATAAATAGCGCCTAGTCTTATGTAATGATGAATGTCTATGAAACAAGCATCACTTACCCACAAAGATCAAAGAAAGACCTCACATTTTTATTTTTTTCCATTTGTTATCACAGGATCTCACATTTTTAAATCAAGTTAAGGCCCACACTTTGAGACTGGCTGCCATGGAGGAATAAGGAGAAGTTACATTTAGCTGAATAAATACAGCTTCCATGATCCCAAGTTAGGCACCAGGACAGACCAACCCGATTTAGTTGTTGCTTCCCCATGTCCTGGGCAAGACCCTTTGGAGTGCCAGGTGTAAAAGATTATGCAGGCTAGAGACAGGGTGCCATAAGAAAATTCCGTTGTTCTTGAACCTGAGTAGGAAAGTCCTTGACTCCTAGGATTAAAGGTCACTTAAAGTGAATCTACTTTAAATGAAGACCAAAACTTCATAGAAAATGGGCCAAGTGGTTGAGAGAAGGAAACTGATACTCTTTAAAAATGAAACTGAAAAGTTTTTTTTGTTGTTTGCTTTAGTTTATTTTAATCTGACGGCAGGGGAATTCCCTGGCAGTCCAGTGGTTAGGATTCTGTGCTTGCACTGCAGGGGACACGGGATTGATCCCTGCTCTGGGAAGATCCCACGTGCAGCGGAGCAACTAAGCCCGTGTGCCACAACTACTGAGCCCGTGAGCCACAACTACTGCAGCCCACGTGCCTAGAGCCCATGCTCTGCAACAAGAGAAGCCACCGCAATGCGAAGCCTGCACACCACAACAAGAGAAAGTCCGCGTGCAGCAATGAAGACCCAATGCAGCCAAAATTTTAAAACTTTAAAAAAAAAGATCATTTTAGTAAGAGTATTTAAGGGCTAAGGATCTCTTTTGATCCTTTAATAAACAAGTCCTCCTCTTTTGAAGGGCCTCACCCTTTGTTGATTGCCTGTATTTTAGTGTTAAACAGCCTGACTTTGCCAGATCCTTATTTGGCAGTGGAACTGTAACTAAAACAGTTTTCTCTCACTTTCATTGACTTCATGAAATTTTTCAAAGTTTTTGCATTGATTTTGAATTTCCACTTTGCAGTCAGTTTGCATTTTGTTATATTGTATACTGTCAGATGGTAGTAACCCCAGCCATCACTTTGTCCCTCCTTTTCTCTATTGTGATAATTACCCATGAACATAGTTCATACAAAAATTTAAATCATTAAAAGTAATGTGCAGGGCTTCCCTGGTGGCGCAGTGGTTGAGAGTCCGCCTGCCGATACAGGGGACACGGGTTCGTGCCCCGGTCCGGGAAGATCCCACATGCCGCGGAGCGGCTGGGCCCGTGAGCCATGGCCGCTGAGCCTGCGTGTCCGGAGCCTGTGCTCCGCAACGGGAGAGGCCACAACAGTGAGAGGCCCGCGTACCGCAAAAAAAAAAAAAAAAAGTAATGTGCAAAAAAAAATATTGAGTGCACCTCCCAACCTAGTCCCTGTGTAAACACTACCAACAATTTCTTATGCGGCCTCAGAGAAACACATATATTATTCTATTTCCCACATAAAGGAGTTGTATGGTACAGGCTGCTTGGCAACTTGCGGCTTTTTTCACCTAATGACATGTTTTGTACTTCCTTACACATCAGCAATAAAAGTTTTCTTCATTCTTTCTTCCAGTCCAAGAGCATGGGATATCTTTCCATTTTTTTGAGTCCTCTTTGATTTCCTTAATTTAATTAATTTATTTATGTTTCAATTGGGTCTTCACTGCTGCGCTCAGGCTTTCTCTAGTTGCGTCGAGTGGGGGCTACTCTTAGTTGAGGTGCACAGGCTTCTCATTGCAGTGGCTTGTCTCGTGGTGGAGCATGGGCTCTAGGTACACGGGGTCAGTAGTTGTGGCTCGCTGCCTCTAGAGTGCAGGCTCAGTAATTGTGGAGCGCGGGCTTAGTTGCTCCGTGGCATGTGGGATCTTCCTGAACCAGAATTGAACCCATATCCCCAGCACTGGCAAGCAGATTCTTAACCACTGTACCACCAGGGAAGTCCCTTGATTTCCTTTATTAATGTTTTAGTTCTCAGCATATAAGTCTTTCACCTCCTTGGTCAGGTTTATTCCTAGGTATATTTTGGGGGTGGGGTGATTTTAAAAGTTATTGTTTTTTTTACATTCCCTTTCTGATATTTCATTGTTAATGTAGAAAAATGCAACTGATTTCTGAATATTAATCTTGTTTCCTGCTACTTTGCTGAATTCATTTGTTAAATCTAGTAGTTTTCGTGTGGCGTGCTTAGGGTTTTCTATATATAGTATCATGTCATCTGCATATAATGACAGTTTTACCTCTTCTTTTCCAATTTGGATACCTTTTATTTCTTTTTCTTCTCTGATTGCTGTGGTTGGGACTTTCAATACTATGTTAAATAGAAGTGGTGAGAGTGGGCATCCTTGTCTTGTTCCAGATTTTAGTGGGAAGGTTTTCAGCTTTTCACTGTTGAGTATTATATTGGCTGTGGGTTTGTCATAAATGGCTTTTATTATGTTGAGCTATGTTCCCTCTATACTCAATTTGGTGAGAGTTTTTATCATGAATGGATGTTGAATTTTGTCAAATGCTTTCTCTGCATCTATTGAGATGGTCATGTGGTTTTTGACTTTTCTTTTGTTTATGTGGTGTATTACATTGATTGATATGCATATGTTGAACCATCCTTGTGAACTTGGGATGAATCCCACTTGGTCGTGGTGTATGATCTTTTTTATGCGTTGTTGGATTCGGTTTGCTATTATTTTGTCGAGAATTTTTGCATCTATATTCATCAAAGATATTGGTCTGTAATTTCCTTTTTTGGTGATATCTTTTCTGGTTTTGGTATCAGTGTGATGGTGGCTTAAGAGACTGTCTTTGGGAGTGTTCCCTCGTCTTCAATCTTTTGGAAGAGTTTGAGAAGAATCAGTATAAGTTCTTCTTTGTTTGTTTGGTAGAATTCTCCTGTGAAGCTATCTGGTCCTGGACTTTTTTTGTAGGGAGTTTTTTTTATTACAGATTCTATTTCACATCTAGTGATCGGTCTCTTCAAATTATCTATTTCCTCTTGATTCAGTTTTGGTGGGCTGTATGTTTCTAGAAGGTTGTCCATTTCTTCTAGGTTGTCAACATTCTTTCTGATAGCTATCCCTATTGATGTTTTTCCCTATTATATCAATGCTACAAGAAGCATCCTTACATAATCATTTTGTAGACATATGCAAATAAATTTGTAATATAGAGTCCTAGATGTGAAATTTCTAGATCAAAATGATATCCATTTTGTATTTTGATGGATATTGCCAAACTGCCCTCTAAAAAGGTTGTACCAATTAAAACTCCCTCCAAAAGCATACAAGAATGCCTGTTCCTTCACATCCTCACCAATGCTGTGTACTACCAGTATTTTTAATCTTTGCCAATGGGAGAAAAAATTTGCTCCCTGTTCAAATTATACATTTCTAAATTATTTGCACCTTTTTGGTAAACTGCATGTTCAGGTCCTTTGTCCATCTGTACTGGATAGTTGATCTTTTTCTTATTGATTTATATCATTCTTTATATATAAAGAATATTAGCCTATTTTCCATCATACATAATACTACTTGTCTTCCAGCTTTCATTTGTCTTTTGGCTTGTTTAATTTTTTTCTTTTCTCCATTTAAACCTTTCAGTTTTCCATGTAGTAAAAGCTGTCATCTTATCATTCTTAGAAAGACCACCTCTACTTTATGATTTTATATATAAAAGCATGCAAAAAATATTTTGTATCCTTCTCACAGTTTTTATCCTTAATGATTCTGTTGTTGTTTGTTTGTTTTTGCTTAAATGTTTTATCTACCTGGATTTTTTTTTTTTTTTTTTGGTGTAAAGAACAAAATAGAGATTATTTTAGGTTTATATTTTTCCAAGTGACCAACTGGTTATCCCAGTAGATTTATGGAATAAGCTATCTTTTCTCACTGATTTAAAACAAAAACCTTTATCACACATCAAACATTCACAGTTATATTTTGGTCTATTCTTGGACTCTATGCTATACTAATGAAATCACTCATTTTCTTATTAGGTTTTAGCCATTCAGATTTTTTTTCCCCTTTCCTCCTTCTGTTAGATTCCATCCTGCTCCCACCTGCTCCACTAGAGAAAGCAAAGGGCGGGATAAGAGCTGAGTATCAATTCTGGACCATGTTGCCAGCCTTGGGGAAATACAGTCAAGTCTGACTTTCAGGGGCTGTGGCTGCCCAGCACGCCCTGACCCCGATGTCGTGTGGCTGGAGCAGGGAGGAAGTGGCTCAGGGAAGCTCAGACAGGCTGCTGCCGCAGTCCGAAAGCCCATGGGAAGGGGGGGTGCACAGTGGGTGTGCAGTGGTTGTGGAATGGTAGTGATTTCAGCAGGGAATGCAAGGATGAGGAGTGGTGTGGAGGGAATGTCTGGAGGCAGCCTTGCCGCTGGAACTCAGCATGGGGGCGGGTCCTGTGTACCTTTCCTGCTTTGTGTCCACAGCTTGTAGTTGGAGGAGGGGCCTACAGGTCAAGTTCTATGTGTGTATGAACAGGGGAGGCTAGGAGAGCCGGGAGGAGCCCTATCAGGGAAACTGGCACCTCTCTTGTAAAGCGCTGTAAATCTAAAACTTCTTGTCCCTCTGGTCAAGGGAACTGAATACTTATCCCTCTCTACCTTCCTTTCATCAAAATCAAATGAGGCCTTACTAAAAATAGATTCCTGGGACTTTCTGGGGCGGTGGAAATGTCCTACATCTTGATGTGGGCATTGGCTGCAAGGAGGCATATAATTGTCAAAACATATCAAACAATACACTTAAGATTGGTAATTTTTCACTATATGAAGTTTATACCTAATTTTTTTAAAGGAGGCAAATAAATTTAACACATATTTAGTGATTGCTTCTAAAGATATGACCTCATGATTGCAAGCGTTAGATGTTGGTATACACCAGCCTTTAAAAATCGCTTTTTTTTTTTTTTCCAATCATTTTACCGTCGAGTAGTATTGTCTGAAGGTCTATCAACTAGAGGTTAGAAATCTTAGCTCAATTAAAAGCATGAAAACTCTGACAGGTTAAAAGGGTTGCCTCTGGTCATTCAGATCTTAATGTCAATCACGTAAATTAGGCTTTTTTCCTGCTAGAACTGGGCAGAATTGGAGCACACTGAGGGAATGCTGGTTTGGATTTTGTGGTGAGGAGATGGCTTTGGAGAAAGGCTCCGGGAAGCAGGGAGGTCCCAGTGTGGTGTTGTTTGGATAATAGGAGCATACTGTGATGTAGGGACGGGGTTTCCAGGAGCCTTGGGGGGAGGGCAGTGAGACTAGCTGGTAGGGAGGTGCAAGGATCAACATTTTACTTAGGACTGTCCACAGGTGACACAACACAGTGAGGCACTTCTTTGTCCTCTGATCTTCCTCCTCTTTCAGACATATACAGAATACTACAGAAGTGGAATCACACAGTGTATACAGGCAGACCTTGTTTTATTGCATTTCACTTTGTTGCACTTCGCAGATTCTGCATTTTTTTTTTTAATTGAAGGTTTGTGGCAACCCTGTGTCAAGCAAGTCTATTGGTGCCGTTTTTCCAACAGAATTTGCTCACTTTGTGTCTCCGTGTCACATTCTGGTAATTCTTACAATATTTCAAACACTCTTACAGCAAAAAGGTAATAACTCACTGTAGACTCAGGTGATGGCTAGCATTTTTTAGCAATAACGTATTTTTTAATTAAGGTATGTACCAAAAGTGCTTTTAAAAAGAAAGAGTAGAATGTGAATGGTAGGATCTAGGTAGTAGGGATACAGGTGTTCACAGTGAGATTCTTTCACCTTGGCTGCATGTTTAAATTATTTCATAATAAAAAGTTGGAAAAATACTGGGTAGTTACATCATGGACATCACTCCCAAATATGTTCTTAAAGGATGAGTGGGAAAATAAAACAAGGTAACAGCACATGAATGGTTACGTGTAACAAGGCGTCACATTTCTAATGAAATTGTATTAGTTTCCTAGAGCAGCTGTAACAAAATACCACAAAGTGGGCACTTAAAATAACAGGAATTTATTCTCACCATTCTAGATGCTAGAAGTCTGAAATCAAGGAGTTGGCAAAGTTGGTTCCTTCTGGAGGCTCTAAGGGAAAATCTGTTCCTTGCCTCTTTCCTAGCTTCTGGTGGAGCTGGCAATGCTTGGTGTTCCTTGGCTTGTGGATACATCACTCCAGTCTCTGCAACCATCTGCACAAAAGCATTCTTCCCTGTGTCTCTGCATCTGTGTCTCCAAATTTCCCCTCTTCTTACTAGGACACCAGTCATATTGGATTCAGAGCCCATCCTAACTCAGTATGACCTCATGATAACAAGATCAGTGCAAAGACACTATGTCCAAATAAAGTCACATTCACAAGGTTCTGGGTAGACATGAATTTGGCAGGGGTGGGGTGCAGAGAGATACTATTCCTCCCAATACAGATATCGTTAAACAACTTCTGCCGCTCAGATAACCTAGAAGAAAGTGAATGTGATAGGCACTGGAGAACTGCGTTGTATTTCAGAAAAATGGCTCTAGTAGCAACAGAGATTCTAATACTTTAAGACTTGTGTGAAAAGTTTGATGTTTCACTGGGGGTGAAAAAATAGACATAAAACTAAATTAGAGAATTAATTGCCATAAGGAGATATATATATATATATATATATTTCATATTCTTGGGCCATTCCCCAAATCTACAAAATCAGAATCTCTGAAGGCAAGACCCCAGAAATCTGTACTTTTAACAAGCTCTCTGTGTGCCTTAGAAACAACATAAAGTTTGCAACCCACTGTCCTAGAAGGCTAAGGGCAGAGGGAAAATGGAGATAGAAAAGCTGGAGTCGCTGAAAGTGGCTCAGTAGGTAGATCTCTTGGAATTACTGAAGAATCAGCGTCCCCAAGCTCCCAGAGTGGAGCTTAGTGCAGAGCAGTTGTGTGGCGGGCGCTGAATTAGCAGCCCATCCTATTCCCCTCCAGGAGAGAGGAGGCGCCGGGGATCTGCAGCTCTGGGTCTAGCTCTGGGTCTTACTGGCTACGTGACATCGCATGAGTCACTAAACCTCTCTTGGCCTTGATTTCCTTATTCCTTGCATCACTACAGGATTTTCTGCGGCTTCAGTGACATCATGTGAGCTCTGTAAGACAGAGCATGTAGATTAAACTGAGATAGATGATTACGAGCCCCTTTAGCCCCAGCTTCTGCTAAGAAAAGGCAGGTTCCTGTTAGGTGGTGAGGGATGGATGCTTTTAAGATCTGAGTTGCTATGTGCTCAGACTCTCTTGGGTGAGGCCACTTACCCCCTGGAGGAGCTGGAGAGTGGTGACATTCAGAGTTACCCCTCCCCCCAGCTAGGGCGTGTGGGGTCTGCACCAACCTGCTGTCCTTGTGTCTTCACCTGGACAAGTACGATGTTGGACTGGGGACACGCGCCCTGGTCAGGGACAGTTGGTCTCTGAAACAGAGGCTGGCAACTGTCCCAGTGGTCCCAGGGGCTTGCAGGGCTGCCTCTTTCTCCCCACCATTCCTTCCTCTATTCACCTGCAAACATAGTGGATATCGTCTCATCATGCCCAGACCAAGCTCGATGCTGGGGATAAAAAGACAACTATTCACTGCCCTCATGGGGGGTACCTACCAGTAGACAGAGGGAGATAGATAGGACAATCACAGGTGGTGGCAAGAGCTGTAACAGAATATATTTTAGATAGATAGACAGACAGACAGAAAATATATTTTAGATCAGGGGGCTGTGACAGAGTGACAGCTGCAGCTTCTGATGGGGATGGTCAGGGAAGGCTTCTCTGGGGAACTGATATATGATGGATGAAAAGGAGCTGTCATAAGAACTGGGTGAAAAAGCATTCTAGGCAGAGGAACAGCAAGCACTAAGGTCCTGGGGTGTGGCAGGATTGGTAACATCAGGCATGCAAAAGGCGGCTCTGCTGTTGCTGGAGTGCTGTGGGCGACGGGGAGTGGGTGTGGGCTGGAGCGGGGAGTCAGCAGGAGCCCTACCTCAGCGGGGCTCACAGGTCATTGTAGGGGGCTTAGATTTTACTCTGAGAACAAGGGGCTGGAGGACTTGAAGCGGAACACTGACAAAGTTGGTCTATAGTTTATTAGATCATTCTGGCTGCCATGTGAATGGTAGCTTGAAGGGAGGCAAGAGCGGAAACAGGGAGCTTCCCTGGTGGCACAGTGGGTAAGAATCCGCCTGCCAAGGCAGGGGACACGGGTTCAAGCCCTGGTCCAGGAAGATCTCACATGCCACGGAGCAACTAAGCCCATGCGCCACAACTACTAAGCCTGCGTGCCACAACTACTGAGGCCACATGCCACAACTGCTGAGGCCCACGCACCTAGAGCCTGTGCTCCACAACAACAGAGGCCACCGCGATGAGAGGCCCACACACACCACAGTGGAGAGTAGCCCCCGCTCGCCACAGCTAGAGAGAGCCCACATGCAGCAACAAAGACCCAACACCGCCAAAACTTAATTAATTAACTAATTAATTAATTTAAAAAGAGTGGAAACAGGAAGAGAACTAAGAGACCATCCCTGTTGTCCAGATGACAAAAAGAGGTGGCCTGGACTGGGAGGCCATTGGGACAGAAAGAAGTAGATAGAAATTGGAAATGTCTTGCTAAGGGATTAAACATTGGGAGTGAGGGAAGAGAGGAGTTGAAAGTGACATCAAGGTTTTGACCTGAGCAATTAGGTGGTTTGATTTGTGGAATGATGAATACTGGGTTGGGGGTCCATGGTTTGGGATGGGGCAATTAAAGTTCACTAGGACCCTATTAGGTTTGAGATGCCCAGGAAACACCCAGGTAGAGATTTCAAATAGTAGCTGAATATATGAGCCCAGAGATCTGGTGTCCAATATGGTAGCCACGAGGCACATGTGACAATTTAATTTTAAATTAAATAAATAAAAATTCAGTTCCTCAGTCACACTGGCTAGATTTCAAGCACTCAGTAGACATATGTGGCTAGTGACTACTATATTGGACAGGACAGATCTAGAACATTTCCATCATTGCAGAAAGTTCTCTTGGGCAAAAAAGCATTGGTCTGAGCTATGGCCCAGAGTCACAAGGCATTTCTCTCTAGGATAGTGGCACCCTAATCTGGACACCAGAAAGCTGGTGTCCCTGCATCCTTCTCAAATGGCTCCTTCTTGCTCTCTCTCTACATGATCACACCATGTCGTGTATTCAGTGATGTCCCTGACATGTGGCCATGTCAGAGAGGCACTGGCCACCCAGAAGGACAGGTTGCCTTGAGGCTGATCAAGGACGTCATCCCCTGGGGCTGAGCATCATTAGAGTGATGAGTATAAACACCTGAGCATAAAGCGTGGCGTGTAGGCTATTACTCATGAGGAGGTACCAGTTCCAGGGCTCACTGTGTAGACTTGGCTAGTTTGAGAAATGTGCAGTGGATTTGGAAGTTGTCAGGATAAATGAGGGTGGAAAAGAAGACAGGTTTAGAGTTCAACAGTCTTATGTTCTTGAACTCACTGTGTCACTGGAGGGAAGCCAGTCAACCTCTTGAACGTCAACATCCTCAGCTACAAATGGGAGAAGATTCCATGCCTGAGCAAGGGAGAGGGGGCAATTGCTTGAATAAGTAGAAAGAAGTAGTGGGTATAAGACAGGTTGTTTTTTGTTGTTGTTTTTATTGTTTTGTTTACACAACAGGTCAGTGGCTTTTATTGTTTCTGGCAATATAATCATTTGCCCTTTTGTAAACAAAGACAACAACGGTATTTTTCTTTCTTAAGTTATTAGATTACAAAAGGCACATTTAGGAATCTTGTCTCTGGAATAGAGATATATGAGGTTATTTGTAAATCAATGGTCTTGTTTCTCCTTTAATAAAACAGCAAAATAGTATTTTGAGATTAATCCTTACAGACGGAGTGTTACATCTGAAATTGGTTGTTTTATAGAAGTTGGGTCAGTCAGGAGATAATATATTTTAGATGGCTTAAGTGTGTCTTCCCTGTGGATAGCACATTCTGTAAGCCCACCTGAGGTGCCTTGAGGTCTAAGACTTGAGAGAGCACAGTCTAGAGATGTCCCATGGAATCTGCAAAAGGCTAAACCTTGAGGAGTTCATTTGCTGCAGTTGCTAAGGCTGCTTATCAGAGTTGAAGCTCTGGTCCCACCCATCCTACCACTGCAGACGAGGCAGGGTTTTGTAAGGCAGGACCAAGGAAGTGAGCCTCAGAGAGCTCCCCTGGTCCCCCGTGACCATGCCCAGGTCAACCTCCCCAGCACAGGCTCCCAGATGGAGTTTTCCCCTCGGGCTGTTCCAAATCCCCGAGTTCGGCTTTCATTGGGAAAAAACTGTGTCCACTTGACTCTTGGTGACTTCCTGGAAATGGTGCCCTCATCTAAGGTTAGAGGCTAGAGCAGAAGAGATCTGCCTGGATACAGATGTTCTGTGGCAGGATGTGGTAGAGGATCAAGTTAGTAGCCTGAAAACTTGTGGGGTGCTATGGCGAGTTGTAAGTGGTAATTTACTAGTTTCAATCCACTGGCCCCCTTTTCTGATGTCTTGGAATGCCCACCTATGCTGGCTCCTGCTTCTGGTGACAAGGTTTCTGGTGATGTCATCCAAGGGGGCTCATTTCACGAGTAAGAACAATGCTGGGTCCACAGCAAACTGGCATCAAGGACCCAGGAGGCTGGGAATGTCTTGTCCACATCTCCACGTCTTCTGAGAGAGAGGTGTGGGGCACACCTCAGGTACAAGTTTCCTATTCCTACTCATTTTCTCTTTTCCTTTCATCTTCCTACCATGAATACAGGGAGAGTGGCTGGCAGAGCTAGCTGCCTTGCAGTGACTGGGCGAGTGGGATGTGGGTATGCTTTGGGAGTTCTGTGGCTTGTCATTTGCTAGGCATGGATTTTGTTTTGGTTTGGGTTTTGTGCACATCAGGGGTTTATTTTAAATGTTTTAAGGCTTGGATAGGCCACAGGACTTGGCTGGTCCTGCCTTCTGATTTGGACCTCATCACACAGCAGCTTATTGGAGACAAAAGCAAGCAGGTCCTGCCGCCTTCATTTTCGCCCCATGTTTCTGGCTGCAGAAAACAACCAGCTCCAGGGAGGCTGCTCCCTGGGGGGCCCGGGGGTGGGCTTGTTAACACTGGCTTCTCCCCAAGGAAGCCTCTTGGTGCGGTTACGGTCCTCCTCCTTCCGGGACCTGCCTGGGCCATGTGCAACCCAGGTATCCTGAGACACGTGGGCCTCTGGGCCTCCGTGGGAGGGGAGCAGCTGGACACAGGGCCTGGGGCACCCTCTCATTTCAGAAGAAGGGTTTTCAGGCCGAACCCAGGCCATGGGATAAAAGGCCATCTGTCTGTCCCTCAGTGCCCAGCCCTGGCTTTCCCAAACAACATTCCTTTATGCCGGCTCCCCCGCCTCCTGCAGCCCCCGCCCCGCTGCACACAGCCTCCTTTCACTGCCTCTGCGGTCGGCTTGTTTGTTTGCCATGCAGAGGGCAGGCTTTTTGTTGTTCTCTTTTCTCTCCTCCTCATGCACCATCCAAGCACACCCTCTCTGGGGACGGTCTGGGGCACTAGAGAGGGGCTTGGGGGCTCAAGGCAGGGGCTTGGAGCATCCCAGTGAGTCCTCCCAGAGGGGATAGAAGAGGACACGGGAAGGACCTCGGCGGGGACAGCCCTGGAAGTGGATTCCTGGCTGGATCTCCCAGCAACTGTTTGCGAGTCCTTGAATCAGTGACTTGGTCCCTCTCTGCCTCCGTTTCCCTCATCCAGGGAACACGTCCTCAGGGAGAATTGTGTTGATCCCGATGAGATGTTGGCCACATGTGCAGGTGGTAATGGCACTCACCGTGGAGGTGGTGCAGCTGTCCCAGAAGCCTTGTGGCCGGGTGAGGGGTGGGGATCACCAAGTAGGCCAAGGTTTGTGCTAAAGGGGGTCGCCGTGCACCAGACCTCCCCCCACCCCAGTTCAGCCTGCCTCCCCAGCACAGTGCTTCCAGGTGCTGGGGAGTGACTTCCCAGGCCCCGAAGAAGGGGAGCAAGGCCACCCCTGGCTGCTAGACAGGGAACGGTGGGCTGGGGAGGTGGGTATAGTAAATCCCCTACATACGAACGAGTTCCGTTCCAAGTGCACGTTCGTAAGTCCAATTTGTTCATGAGTCCAACAAAGTTAGGTAGGTACCCAACTAACACAATTGGCTATATAGTACTGTACTGTAAAAGGTTTATAATACTTTTCAAACAGATAATACATGAAAAACAAACACAAAAAATAAAGACAACATTTCTAATCTTACAGTCCAGTACCTTGAAAAGTACAGTAGTCCAGTACAACAGCTGGCATCCAGGGGCTGGCATCGAGGGAACAGGCAAGAAGAGTTACTGACTGCAGGAGGGAGAGGAGGTGGGAGATGGTAGAGCTGAAGGATCGCCAGCAACAGGAGATGGAGGGCAAGCTGCAATTTCACTCACGCCTAATGTTGACGGAACACACGTTTGCATCTTTGAAAGTTCTCAACTTGAAGGTTCGTATGTAGGGGACTTGATGTACTCAAATGCCTACCCCTCCCAGCGCCGTCTGTGTGGGCTGCCACCAAGGGCCTGGCAGGAAGGCTGTGCTGATTGTAAGACCCTGGTTTCTGCCACCTCCTCAGATCTTGTCTCCACATCTCCTTGGACGCCTCCATCATTTGTTCTCATTCCTGGTTGGATTCCTTCTCCTTCTGTGGCCCTGAGGCAAACCCAGGAGAAACTAGTTCAGCTTGGATTCGTTTGCTATCGCTGACATAACCAAGTCCCACACCCTGGGTGGCTTAGGCAACAGAAATTTACGTGTCCCAGTTCTGAAGGCTAGGTGTTCTGAAGTTCTGAAGGAGACTGAGGTGTGGCAGGCTTGGTTCCTAGTGAGGGCTGTGGGAGAGACTCTGTCCCAGGCCTCTCCCTAGCTCCTGGTACTTTGTTGGTAATCTTTGGCAGTTTGGCGCTTGCAGATGCTTCACCCTGATCTCTGCCTCCCTCTTCACACGGTGTCCTCAGTGTGTGTGTCTGTTTCCAAATTTCACCTCTTTATAGGGGCACCAGCCACATTGGATTAGGGCCCACCCTAATCACTTCACTTTAACTAATCACACCTGCAGTGACCCTAGTTCCAAATAAGGTCATGTTCTGATGGACTTGGGGTTAGGACATCAACATAGGAATTTAGAGGTGGGGTGGGCATGCGGAGGATCGAATGAACCCTCCCTGGAGGGAACATCCTTGGTGCACAGCTGCATCTCTGCTGCGATTCCCTCACCCTCACGGATTTGTCTCCCTTCCAGACACCATGAGGGGGAAGAGTGCCGGTAAAACTCCTCATCCACCACCCACTTCTGCTTCCAGACACCCTGCCTCCTCTTGGCTGGCCTAGAGGGAGAAAGAGGCCCCGGTTGCCCTTCGTTGAGCCTTGCTGGCGTTCTGGTCCTCTCAGTGCTGCCCGCCTGTCACCAACCCACTCAGGGCATTGGTACAGCTGGGTGGGTGCACGTGGGCTCCCTGTGGATTCCCCGTTGTGGGAACAGGAGGACAAAACCCTTGCTCTTGCCCGTCCACACCCATCCTTCTCTGAGGCTGTCCCGGGGGCAGGAGGGCTGCAGCTCACCCAGGCTTTTCAAACTGGCGGGCTAAGGGCTGTGTTTGTATTCAGGCAGATTGGTTTGGCCCACATCGTGTGTTTGTTTTAAACATGCATCAGATTTTGAAATCTGGAGATTTCACAGAGAAATCTAGTTTTCCAGTTTTTCTTAGAAGTCGGAAGGTCTGACAACACTGGGCCCCATCCTCACCTGACCTGAACCTCAGTCGGGGCTGCCCCCTTTCAACGGGGTGTGACCCCCTCCAGTTTGCTGCAGGCCCCTCCATTCCCCACAGCCTCCCCCATGCCAAGACCCCACGACAATGACCACAGATTACTGCACGTGTTGCATTTCTTTTTTTCTCTGTACTGCTGTCTCTAGCAAAAGGGCTCCTCATGTTTTTGCTTGTCTTTTGTTTCTTGGTGCCTCGTGTTTTAAGAAAAAGGAGAGTGAGCATCTTTCCTCATAGAAGTAAAGAATATTCCTATGTATTTAGCCAAAAATAAATAAATAAAAATAAAATTAAAAAAAAAGTTCGCAGAGACTTCCCTGGTGGCTCAGTGGTTAAGAATCCACCTGCCAATGCAGGGGACACGGGTTCAATCCTTGGTCCGGGAAGATCCCACATGCCGCAGAGCAACTAAGCCTGTGAGCCACAACTACTGAGCCTGTGAACCACAACTCCTGAAGCCTGTGCACCTAGAGCCTGTGCTCCACAACAAGAGAAGCCACCACAATGAGAAGCCCGCGCACCACAACAGAGAGTAGCTCCCTCTCGCCACAACTAGAGAAAGCCCATGCGCAGCAACGAAGACCCAACACAGCCAAAAATAAATAAATAAAAAAATTTTTTAAAGTTAATTAAAACAAACAAAAAAGAATATTCCTATGTGTTTAGTCCGCAAACGAAATGAGTCTGTATTATGAGCCACACTCTGCCTGCTTCATTCATTGAAGGCACCTGCCCACCTTCTGAGGACAGAGTAAGAACTCGGGGTGCCTTTGCCAGAGAGAAGCACTTCTTGTTCCAAGAGGAAGATCCTCAGGTCACAAAGCAAGTTGATGAGGGAGGCTGGTCTAGAACTTTGTCTCTTCATTAAAGCTGAATCTGCAGGGTCTGGAATAGATGGTCGGACCCGGATTCTTCCCCTGAGGGCTGCCTCCCTGAGAGACAGGCATGTTGGGGGAACTGGCTGGAACCTCAGCAAGCTGGCAGGGGACAACTCCTGGGTCCTCTGTGAGTTCAGGTACGAGGGCATTGAACTCAGCGTGAGAGAGGAGGCGGCGGCCGAGGGAGCCCAGGAGAGGGGGTGGTGGTGTCAGCAGGACCATCTCCATGAGACAAGAGCAGTGGCTTGGGCTGACCTGAGAGGACATCATGATTCATTAGCGGCCGGGAACTGACACCGTACTTGGAGAAAATAGGGCTGGTGCTGCTGTTTCATTGGCTCCTTTCCTTGCAGCCTTGGACTGTGGCTGGGAGGATCTAAGGAGATCAAAATGCCCTCCTCACCTCCTCCCCCATATTGCCCAGCATGTCCAGTGGTTCCCAGCTCAGGGTGGGCAGTGCCTGCCTACCTAGTCTCCTTAGCAGGGCACATTGACCTTCTCCCCTCAAGTAGGCATCCTGCCTGCCTGGGCCCCCAGACCCTAAACAGGCCACCATCTACTCAAATATACCATTCAGCACGTATTCAGGTGCTGACCCCATGCCAGCTGCCAGGAGCAGAGCAGTGAGCAAAGCATCAGGGTCTCTACCCTCATGGAGGTTGCATTCTGGCTTGGGAGGCAATCACAGGGAAATGCATAGGAAAGCAAGATGCTTTCAGCCCCTGAACTATCGATACTTTGCTAGGCTCACCAGCTTCTCCCAAACAGCCTTGGGCCTGACCATAAATGTGCTTCTAGCCAGGTCTCCTGCCTGCCTTCCCAGGATGGAAAGGTCAGCAGGGCTCAAGAGGAGGGGTGGGTCTTCAGCTCCATTCTTGCTCCCCTGGGACAATCTTGTGTCCCTCAGGTAGACCCTCTAGGAAAGCTGTCATCTGACACAGGTGGGTTGGACGCCGCATGTCAAGCCACATCCATCAACACTTGGGCTGATTATTCTTGTGAAAGCCATTGTGAGTCTGACTACAGAATTACTCACTTCCCTTCCCCAAAGTCTGTAGCTAATGCAATCTGAAGGCAGGACCCAGAACAATTTCCAAAACCTGGAAAAGAGTACATGTATTCTTCACTTGCCGCTGCTTTTTGGTTTTCAAAGGTTTTTGGTTTTCAGGCTTGCTTCCAGGATCAGGAGAGTCTTTTAAATAATGCATTGTGGAAGTTTCCAAGAAACTCTTTTTAAAAAATCTTTTAGAGTCTGAGTTGTACCCTAGTCCCTAGGAATGACATTTACATACTTCTGATTCATAGATGGTGTTTGCCCATGGAATTCAAGGGTGAGCCCGGCTCAACCATAAAATAAACACGAGGCAGGGAAGTCTGGAAACCATGGCTCAGATCAGTGTGTGTGGTGTGGCGGCTCCCAGCAGGACTCGCTTCCTGGAACACCCGCCCTCTGTCCTGGTTCGGATGGGAGCAGCCCCCGAGTGGGAATGGGAGACCTGTTGAAAACTCACAACTAGACCCTAGAAAAAGAGTCAATAAAAGACGCACTAGAGGACACTTCCTTGTACCTGAGGGCATTTCTGCTCCTGGCAGCACCCATGTGCTGCTTGCTCCGGTTCTCCTTGAAATCTCCTCCCGTATTGGAGCTGTGTACAATCTTGTGGTTAATAAACCTGGGCTCCTGCCATGGAGGGCTGTGGTCCCGTTGAGGCCACCCAGAAAGCACCTTGGTTCTATTATCAGTCTGCGATCTATTGGCCAAAAGCCTATCACCCACGACATGACTGCCTGGTGGTTCCAGGACCCTCAAGTTGTGATTAGCTGGGGTGGCAGGAGGACAGGAGGAAACAGCCCCGTCCGTCTTCCTCTCCTTTCCCCACCCTCCATGGCAGCGCACGGCCCGTGCCAGCCTTCAGACAGGTGCTGGTGCAGGATTCAAGGGCAGCATCTTGGGAGAGTCCCTGACTGCTCAGGGCTGGGGAAGCAAGCTGGTGAGCCTGGTGCTGGGCAGGAGCCGCTCCCCTTCCTCCTGGCTCTCAGGAAAGAGGCAGAGAGCCACGGGGATCCTCCCTCCATTTCCCTCATTCCACCCGGAATATTTCCAGCTGAATGACAACAACAACAAAAAACCCTTGAAAGTTCTGTTTTCATTTTCAGCCAACATCTCTCTGTGAAACTGGATTTTTAGTAATTTGTTAAGAAAACCTTGGAACTGGAACAAAGAGAGCATTTGACCTACTTCCTGTTACACAGAGACTAGAGACCCACACCAACCACCATGTACCAAGAAAACAATGATGTACAATTAATGCTCACAAAACAAAATTTTAGGTTGTAATTTCTTCTGCATTTATAAATATTTTTAAATGGAACCTTTTTTTTTTTTAATCCCCCTGTAAATTTGCCAAATGCCCTTCCTTGGGAAGAACTGCCTTTTATTCTGCAAGCATGTGTTTCCTACCTATTTCTTTCATTTATGAAATGCTGCTGCTAATTTTAAAAATATTTTTTAATATATGTTTTTTCATGTATTTATTTTATTTACTCTTTTTTTTTGGCTGCATTGGGTCTTTGTTGCTGCGCACGGGCTTTCTCTAGTTGAGGCGAGCAGGGGCTACCCTTCATTGTGGTGCGTGGGCTTCTCATTGCGGTGGCTTCTCTTATTGCAGTTGCAGAGCACGGGCTACAGGCGCGCGGGCTTCAGCAGTTGTGGCACGTGGGCTCAGTAGTTGTGGCTCACGGGCTCTAGAGCACAGG
Source organism: Neophocaena asiaeorientalis asiaeorientalis (assembly GCF_003031525.2). Lineage (NCBI taxonomy): Eukaryota > Metazoa > Chordata > Mammalia > Artiodactyla > Phocoenidae > Neophocaena > Neophocaena asiaeorientalis. The sequence continues at coordinate 3,491,441 of NW_020185335.1, read as the reverse complement.
CTCGGTAGTTGTGGTGCACGGGTTTAGTTGCTCTGTGGCACGTGGGATCTCCCCAGACCAGGGCTCAAACCTGTGTCCACTGCATTGGCAGGCGGATTCCCAACCACTGCGCCACCAAGGAAGCCCCTTTTTTAATATTTTTATTTGGCAAAATAAGATGCTGGTAATTTCATGTCAGACTAACGTACTTTCAGTTCTGCTCATGCCTATCCTGTGGACTACCCTTGGCCAAAGGGCACTGAGAATATATGGCCCAGATTATTGGACTTTGACCCTTGTGTCTGGGCACCACCCCACCCAGCCCGGGTGGCATTCTAAGATGGTGTGTTCAGTGTCCTGGGCGACCTCTCTCTTCCAAGCAGATGTGCTCACCCCCCATTCTTTATATATTTCCAAGGAGCATGAGCCTGGCAGAGTTTCAGGGCTCCACCCTGAACAACACAGTCAGGATCCCCTGAGGTTCCTGCCACATCTCAGGGGTCTGGAGTGTCAGGGGATCATGGCTATGTTGCAAAGAGCCAACACTGAAACATGATCCACTCGAGAAGTATGAGTGGAGATATAATATTTTCAAGAGCCCACCCTAGGTAACTTGAAGAGAGGAAACAGTAGTTTCCTGGCCTGTTAGAATCTATTGTTTGTCCACCATTGGACAAACAAGATCATGGGCCGAACATGCAAAAACAATAAGAGGAAGGAAATTGTAAATACCAACTGAGGCAGTGGGACACATGGAAAGTGTGACTTTTTTTTAAGTTGGAAAATGAAGAGCTCATTTCTGGCTAGAATGGCTAGGGAAGAAGTACATGGTTGTCGAGAGAATATTCTGGAGCCCAGCTGCGGCTCTACCCCTCATTAGCTGTGGGGCTCCTTCATGCCTCGGCCTTCTCATCCATCAAGTGGGAATAGTAACCATGCCTGCTTCATACGGTTGTTATGTGCAGATGAAAGGGCCGGGCACGTGGTAGGCCTTCGTGGATATTAACCGTTGTCATCATGCTAGATAGGATGACATATGAGAAGAAAAACGCGAGGCGTGTTTAGAAAATGGCAAGTCGTCCCTACCGGTGAGAGGGAAAAATTAGGCTTAATTCCAAGGCGTGACAGGAGAAGAGCTTGGAAATACAGGGGAAAGACGTTAAATACAAGGAAGTCAAGGATAAGCCGACCTACAGAGGAGGATAGTGTGTTCCCTCTTAGGAAAGTGGTCAGAGGGTCAGACTATAATGTCAGCTGTTGGAAACGTACTCCCGGAGCAAGGAGCAGGACCAGTGTTAAGAGAGACGTTGCAGAGTCTTCCGAGCTGATGTGTGATTGGCACGTTGCAGATGTTCAAACACCTATGTCTGTGGGTGAGTGGGTGACAGCAGTGGGTGTGGATCAGATCCTTGTAGGAGGGAGGAATTAAGGGAAGAGGCAGGGGACCATAGTGATACTTCACTGAGACCACCAGCCCCTGAAGAGGAGGCGGATGTGGAACCAGGGCTTCCGTCCCCACAAACTCCCCTCGATGATCCCATTTCTTAGGGTTTCTTTGGTTTCCACCGCCTTCTGCCCTCGTGTCCATCACTACTCCGGGCATCCCAGCCTTCATCACAGTGGGTCTGCAGGTCCAGCTCACCTCCTGGGCCACACAAGCTCTCCACACCACACCAGCAGCAGCAGTCCATGAAAAAAGCTTCAGGTGGCTATAAGCTAAGTGAACGAGCCGCATAAAATGGAGGTCAAAGTGCCAGTGGGAGCTCAGTTCCCATGGCCTGAAATAGGATGTTCCATGTGAGGGAGGCATGAGCCCTGCTGGGTTCTGGCCTGGTCCCATCACACCCACCTTGGAAGAGGAGCCGGAACCAATCATTATGCTTAGAGACCCTGTTATGTCCTAAGAGGGTCTTGTGGAAAAGCAGATGGCAGTGGTCCTCATGTATGTAGAAGCTGCCAGGCGAAAAAGAGCCTGTACAGTCCTAGAGGGGAAGAGCCAGGAGTGGCCCCTGGAAACTGAGGCAGCCAGCTGAGCAGAAGGGAGACTTTCCTAAGGACTCGAGCTCTCAGAAAACAGCCCAGCCTTAAGTGACCAGAAGCACAGGCTGGATAGATGAGGGCTCTGTGCCCAGTGCTGAAGAGTGATGACCATTTCTTCTGCTTCCAGTTGTTGCTTAGATGCACGTGCCCCAAACAGATCTGTGTCTGCCACTCAGGGATGTCTGAAAAGTGTAGCGCAGACAAAAACATCAAATGCTAATTCGAGTGATAACCCCTTCCCTGCTTGGGATGGGTAGACACCAAGACAAGCCTTCTGTGGAGAGAGATGCATGGAGTTGTGGTGAATGAGAGGGGTTGGAGGTGCAGAGAAGGATTAGATCACCCTACTTAAGAAAGGACTTGGGGTGAACAGGAGAAAAGAACTACCCAGGAGGGAGGGAGAACCAATAGGTCCATGATTGGAGGCGCTCGGAGGTATTTTAAGGGTAGAACAGAATTAGAAGGGACAAGATTCTTATATGACATTTATTTTTGATACTTAGGGAGTTTCCTTGTATGAAATACTATAAAATCTACTCCATCCTCAAGAGGTCATCAGAGATGCTTTTGAGAAGAATTCAGGTATTAGCATGGTGACAAAGACTAAAAATACTGAGATACCCAGACCAAGACAGGACCATGAAAGCCCGCTTTTACTTGGGTTACATATGGGTTTTCCCAGGAACTGACAGCGTCACTGTCACCATCAAGTTCTCTTCATTCATTTGGAAGCAAAAAATGTAAGAATCGTAGCAACAGAAACCCCGACTGGCTGCTCAAACACTCTTCTTGGGTTCTTGCCAATATCCAGGTTCCAAGGGCCCCTTCTCCATGGCCACCACAGCTTCCTTTAGTCACAGGGACTCAGAGGACACCCCCCACCATTGGTAAGCGCTCTCCCTACCTTCCTGGAGGGAAGCCTGCATTTTACCTACGTGCCAGCCTGCCCTCTCCGGCCTCACCCCACGTGACGTCAGGGCCAGCTGGAGCCACGTGATTTTCCCAGTACATTCCATTTCCTTCTGCCTTTGCCTCTTTGCTCCTTCCATTTGACCTTGAGCCCATCTGGGTTCTCCTCTGCCAGTCCCGCCCCACGTGTGGCCACTGACCCACACCTGGGAGTTCCTGGAGGGACGGCTCCCTCACGCTCTGCTCCCTTTCTTTCTTGTGGGCATGTGGACCTAGCTGCCCAGCCTGTGGCCCCCAAGCTCTGTAGAATTACCAGGAAGAGAGGCAGGTGATGTAGTCATTGGGCGTGACCCAGTGAGCCTGCCAGGTCCCCTGGGTGCCACCCTGTGACTCTTTACCTGACACCTGTCAGGGGTCTGGGGAAAGGGTGGCAGGGATCTCCTGGGCCGGGGCATTCCCACTCACTGCTCTCATTTCCCTCCAGTCTCTCTGCCAGCTTCTATCCTCCCCCAGATATTTTGCCTCTTGTTTTTATGGGTATTCTTTTCTTTTTCAGAGAGAAGAAAAGTGCAGAGAATAAGACCACCCACATCAGTGTCTACCCTTTCTCAAGTGCACTCGGTGCCCTTGATTTCTGCCCACCCTGCCCTGCCACGGTGCTCCCACCACTCCTGACTGCCTCATCGTGGGGCAGTTGGGGGTTCTCTTCCTTCGCCCACTGTGGGTAATCCCCTTGTGTCTCCTCTCCCCAGGGCTCCGTGGAGAATGGGGCTGTGACCTCTGCAAGCACTCAGAAGACAGACCCTGCGATGGAGCCGAAGCTCAAAGCAGTGGACTGGGACAAGGTAGTGGGCACAAGACTGGGTGGGGTGGTGGTCGGGGCTCCCAGGGCCGAGGACAGGGTGCGTGGAGCCACAGGCTATGGTTAGTCATGACGTTTGCCCAGGGAAGATGAGGACCGAGGAGCAGGTGCCCACAGCTCACAAGCACGACCTGGGGCAGCAAACCTGGGCTGAGGTTATGGTGGGTCTGGGGAAACGACACACGAGATCTGTGCAGAGCCAGGCTCCAAAGACCCCCGAGGGAGGTCTCCCACAGGGACCCCTGCAGCTGAGCAGGGCACGATGACAGGGTCAGGAGGCCTAGACACGCCCAGCTTGGCCAGTGCACAAGGCAGAGCTGCCCCAGGTGCCGGCGACCACTCGCAGGAGTGACTGGCACGGGAGCCTGCGGAGGCCGGCCGGGAAAGGGCTGCAGCCTTCTGTAGCATGGTGCTGGGAGACCAGCATCTTGCTGTGACTAGGCACACCCATTTCCTGGCTAGGGAAGTCCTAGAGGAGCTGGGTAGTCACAGGTGGCAGTGGAGTCAAGAGGAGGGAGGGGTAGCATTGCCTGGGGGTTCTGGAGAGAACCAGACCTGGGTGTCATTTCCTTCCAACCTGGGTCATAGGACTTTCTCAATGTCATGTCGCCATTTCCTCCTGTAATAGACATAAGTGTGTATGTCTATAAATGTCCCCAACCTGTGCTGGACACTGGGAACAAGAGACCAACAGGACAGGCCATTGCTTTCAGGGAGCTCACAATCTGGTGCGGAGGGCAGATCTCCCCCCAAACATGTTATTACAACATGGGGAGATGCAAGAACCACACCCAAGAGACACAGGTGACCAGAGGAGGCCCCCACTGATTGTTTGCTGGGCCCCTTTTGCCAGGACTCCTGAGGCCCTGATCCCAGGAACTCAGAGATGGCATCTGTCACGTGGGAATCGCCTCTGCCTCTGGGGAAGCCCATCAGCCCAGGGCTAAGACGCCTTCGGGTGCTTCACTAAAGAGGCCGGGACAAGTTGTCCTGTGCTCCATCCCCTTCAAGCAGGCCTGTGACCGAAAGGGAAATGGAAGGCCATCAAGGGGAAAGGCTTGCATAGGCCACGCCGTATGTTCCCAGAGGGCTCACTGGACCTGGTCTCCTGACCTTGATGCCGGACTCAGCCACGATTGCTCATTGCCCAGGCCAGGGGCACAGGTTGAGGGTCTCAGTACAAATGGCTGACTTCTCTGGAAACTCTGGGGACCTGGGCTTGTTCTGCACGAGGGCAGGATGGAGGGGGAGACAGCCAGCTTGAATGGGACAAGGATCCTGGAAGCTGGTGGAGTCAGGACCTCGACTTGAAAAAGGAGGAGCTGTGGTGGGAGACGAGGAAGGTGTGGGGACGAGGGTAGGACCAGAGAGTGAGCTGCAGCATATCGAGCTCTGAGGCTCAGCAGCCAGTGGACGGTGCTGAAAGGACCACGTGAAGAGGGGTCCTTGGGGCCAGCATCTGTGGGCTTGGTTTAGGGGTTGAAGGTTGGAAAGGAAATACTCTACAGAGAGCTGAGCAGGCCTGGGGTGGGGAGGCAAGAAAGAATCGTCCTAGAAGGGAGGGGACTGTCACCTGAGCCTGGCTGGGGACTGGCAGATCACTGCTCAGGGGAGGGGTCCTCCCAGTTTCCCTGGGCTGCCCTGGCCACAAGGCAGAGGGATCAAGTCCCCCAGGCCTGTTCCGCCATCCACCCCGCCCCTACCCAAGGGGAAGAGAGACCTCCCCTCCCTCTCCTCCCCGGGCCCCGCCCAGGCTCCTCTCCAGCACATCCTGGTCATACCTGACTCACCTTCCCCGCCTCTGTCATTCTCTCTCTCTCACGCACACTCTCTCTCTCTTCCTCCTCTCCCTCTTCCTTTGTCCCTGGGCTGAGAGAGAGGGGCAAGGCCTGGCCCAAGAGGCGGTGTGGAGACCCACTGGGAGCAATGGGGGGTCAGCTTCATGCCTCCCCCAGGCCCTGAGAAGACCCAGCTCGAGGAACTCACTTCCCAGGGAGAGCGGACAGTGCTTTCCTTGCTTTTTTCTCCTTTTTTATTCATCTACCACGTGGTCAGTCCCAGCCCCTTTGCGGGGAGACGAGAGGCTGGGAGACCCCCCGTCTGTTTCTGACCCAGGCCAGGGTCTAGACCTTGAGGAGCTCTAGAGAAAGGCCAAGAGGCAGCAGCTTTGTCTCAGCTGGGGGTCCGGGGCCTGGGGTGGACTTGCCAAAGGTAAGCCTTCATGTTTTGCATTCACGGGAAGCCCCTCTAGGTGCTGCTAGGGAAGGGAGTCTTGGTGACCATGGCCCAGCCTCCCTGGTCCTAGAAGCTGGGGGACAGAGTCAGCCATGCTGGAAAGAGTGAGGGAAACTGGGACGGGGGTGCTGGGGCAGGGAGTGGAGGGCAGAGGGTTCTGAAAAGACAGGAGAAAAGGCCAGGAAGCAAGCCCGGGGGGCCCCGCCCTGCTTAGAGGTGCAGTATCATCGGACTCTCGAGCTCTGCATGGGATTTTATTGGAACAATTTCTGAATCATACCTTGCATCACCTCTTGGGCAGGACCCAAGTTTCCTTGTGGGACAAGAAACCAGGTTGTATCTCCTTACCCCACACTACGCCCTACATGTCTCTCCCTGTTTCCTGGAACCCAGCCAGCTCGGAAGCTACCCCAGTAGAGGTAGACAGAGCGCCCACTGCTCCTGGCAGAATTCTGGGCACACCAGTTCCATTTGTCCCACGACCTCTTTTGCTCCTTCACTGTGTCCTTGGCAGGGCTTCCCATTAGGGGGCCAGGGTCCTGGGAACCAGATTGAACTAGTGTGATTTGAGGGGTTTGCAGAACCCCCTGCCCAGATCCCCCTGGACAGCTAACAGGACAGTTAACGGGAGTTAACACTGGATTAACTCTGCGTTCATTGAGCTCTTACCCTGTGCCAAACACAGGATAAGAGCTTTAGGCTAAGCACTTTAATGATACTATCTTTTATCAACAACACAAGGCGATAGTGATCCTGATTTAACTAATGAGGAAGTTCTTCAGCCCAAGGTCAAAGTCACTCTGCTGGTTAGCGGAGGGGATCACAGCTGAGCCCCCTGCCCTGCCCCCTCCATGTGTCCTGGAGCCCTTCCACCCTGGTGGCTGGCCAAGAATATGACGTTGAGGCCTGTGACTGGGAGGGGGGTGTGGCAGAAGGCAGGGAGGAGGCCGAGCAGGTACTCAGGGAGGTGTCTTCAAAACTTGGCACCTCCTCTCTGCATCCTGCTTCCCTCAGGCTCCTGGAGGCCGCCAACAGGTGTCACAGAGCAAACTGCAGCTCCCCAACCTCCCTGCGCCTACACACACACACACACCCCTTGGCATCAGGAGCTGCCTGGCAAAGATGTTGATTTTGCCCAGTGAGTTTTACCCTTTCACGACCCTCACATAAGTCACTGAGAACCTGGGCAAGTAACACCTGGATGGGAACCAGTGCCCCTCGGGCAGCCGCCCCTGGGACAGGGCCGACCTCGACACCATGGGTGCTGGCTTCCTCCCCAGGACTCTGCCCCCCAGTCACCTGGGGCCCCCTTGAGCCTCCCTTCTCCCTTTGGCCCGCCCCACAGTAGGGGTATGGAGGGTCTGGCTGCAGAGGGATCCACAGGGGGTCCCCAGGATTGTCCTCCTGGCAAAGAGCCTCTCAAGTTTCCTCCCTGCTCATCCCCTTGCCCGGAGGTCTGGGCCCCTCTTCTAAAGAGCTCAGCTATGCTCAAAAAATACCCCTCGGGGAGACACCAGGCAGGCTGGCTGGGGGGCAGGAGGTGCCACTGGGTGACCACAGGCAGTTGCGGCCTGTTTCTCCATCAAGAAGAAGGAGGAAATTATTCCTGCCCTGTATTGTGTGAGGTATCGGAAAGTGAGCTGCCAGTGAAAGACCACCCCGCCTGGCCTTGGGCCGGGCACCCGGGGCAGGACTGCAGTGGTACTGGCTTTCTGCACAGCATGCCATCCTTCCTCTCTCCCTGGGCCTTGGCCCATTCGACCCCCCGCTCCCTGTCACTCTCATCCCCTGGACCTTCGCAGCTGGGAGCATGAGGCCACCTCCTCTGGGTACGGGAAGGTTATAGGGCACGGGCAGGGGAGGCAGAACACGCCCCTGTGGACTTGAGCTTGTCCAGCTGGGAGCCCCCAGTTAGACCTCAGGGCATAGGCCTGCATTCACCCCTGCAAGGCCACCAAGAGCCGCTGCACTAGACACCCCTGCTGGATCCCTCACAGACTCTGTGCGAGAGAACCCACTGCCGTGGGGGTCCTGAGCCAGCTGAGAGCGGGCCTCCTGGCCTTGTGGTTAGGACCTCGGGCTTCGGAGCTGGGCGGCTGAGGTGCAGCATATGTAGCTGAGCATCTAGCCTAAGTCTCCTCATCTGTCAAATGAGCTCATCAGAGGCCCCAACTCTTAAAATTCTAGCTTCCAAGAATATTGGACCTGAAGTCTGAGCCCGGGGGCCTCCCTCAGCTCACAGCTGCGATGGTGGGAGGAGCTGCTGACAGAGAGCAGCTGCCCCCTCTCCCCACATTTGTCCCTCGCCCTGTCTGGGGATGAGCAGATTCCCACTCCTGAGCTGGGGCTGCCCCTGGAAAGAGTTATGTGCCACCTGGCCCCTGTGCTGCCCAGGAGGAGGGGCCTCTGGAGAATGGGTGGGGCGAGAAAAGAGGCCCCCTCCCTACCCTGGCAGCGCCCTTCCACCCACCCTCT